>NW_022196904.1:120008709-120026340 GCF_008632895.1 Mastomys coucha | reverse complement strand
GGGAGGGAAGGAGAGAGAGAGGGAGGGAGGGAGAGAGAGAGAGGGGGAGAGAGAGAGAGAGAGAGCACCAGCCTCTGGCACTAGAAGTCCTTTTGTGTCTGTGGCTGGAATCCTCAGACCCTACAGAAACGTAGATGTCTACTGGTCCTCCTCTGCCCACTTCCCCAGGTGCTCTCTCCTCTCCCCTTCCACCAATAACCTCCTTTTTACACCAGGCATGTTGCATGGCATAATTTCTCAGGGGCACACCTTGACATAGGCTCACCATGGTACTCCCTTGCCACATTATATTTCATAATGTTAGTTAGTGCCGTGACTCGGGCCCTTCTGGTGCTTGGCGCTCTCTCTTGGTTCTAAGCCACACACCAGGACCCTATTTCCACCTGAAACAAATCTGCTTTCCATGGCTCAGCACCCGGCCTAGCACTTCCCTGGTAAGCTCTGACCCCTCAGCCTTTGCCCATGCAGCTTGTTTCCAGAATTCTCTTTTATGGAGCCCAAGTCCCCCCAAGCAAGTCCTCAGGTCACAAAAATCTCTCCGGAGGGGATGAAGAGCACTCCTGTCAGAAGAGCTGAGCAAAGGCAGGCAGGCCTCAAGTACAACGGTTGTTATGAAATATAAAGCAGCGAGTGTGTACCAGGGCCAATTTGTAATAAAATCTGAGTCCATGAAGGGAGAGAGGGAGAGAGAGTGTGAGTGTGTGTGTGTGTGGCTTAGGGGGAGGGACATGTGGTTCTATGTGGACAGGCTGCAAAAGCCAGAGCCATGTGAAGGAATTGGAGTCTAGAATTTGAAATCAAATTTACAGACAAATGATCGTATATACCTCAGGTGTGTGTGCATGTGCGTGTGTGTGTGTGTGTGTGTGTGTGTGTGTGTGTGTGTGTGTGTGTCTATGTGTGTGTGTTTGCTCATACAAGCATCTGCATGAGTTGTAGTCTCTGGTCCTATCTGGCCCTAACCTGTTGCAAACAGGCTGGGGGTATCTTCACCTCCAAGAGATTCAGAGGAATGCCAGACATTCCAGGTTCTTAATTCCATGGCTCTCAGCAGTGAACACAAGTCTCCCTGAGACCAGACCTGCAATCCTACCGCCTGTGGCCTGTCTTAGGCCTCCATCTTTACCACACTGAATCAAACTTCTAGCTTGCACTCCAGTCATACCCAAATCAGAGCAGGTCCCAACAAATCCTCCAAAAAGGCTCCCTCTCACTAGAGAATCATGGGAGCCTGAGTTTGTTCCCAGGGCGGGGCAGTGAGAGGGAATGTGTACCCACCCAAGTGCACCTATGTGTGTCTACACACCTGTGCATGCATATCCATTCGTGTGACAATCTGAAGTTTACTCGTAGAGGGAAAAAATGATGTTCAGCTTGGTTTCAGAGCCCCTTGTGGCCGTCCCTCCTTCCTCAACCCTTCTTACTCATGGCTAATACTTTATGCGCTGCATCAGAAAACCTCTTTGCTTTCCTTCTACAGCCTTCTCCATTTGCAGCCTCTTATAAAGACCATTTCTCTCTCTCTCTCTCTCTCTCTCTCTCTCTCTCTCTCTCTCTCTCTCTCTCTCTCCCTCTCTCTCTCTCCCTCTCTCTTCCTCTCTCTCTTTCTCTCTCTCTTTCTCTCTCTTTTAAATGCACTTCTCAGTACATCATGAAAACTCATTTCTCATCCACCAGGTCTTGACACCTAGAGAAGTGGTTTTTTTCCAGAGGGAAGGGGGAAGCTTTGACGCCAAACAGGCCAGTTCCCTGCTGTTCTTCAACCCCAGTTTCTCACATTTAAGCTCCAGTTCTGAACAGTTGATCTAGTCATGAATAATGAATGGTGAGACACCATAGCTGCCAAGGCCTTCCTTAGCAAAAGAGGCTTCCGAGTGGCGGCCAGCAGCTAAGGCTACTGTGCAGCAGGAGAAAGATCTGGGGCAGGGTATGTGTGTGTGTGTGTGTGTGCACATGCGTGTGCACTTCATAAGGCCCCAGACCAAAGTCGTATTGGTGACTTTGACTCTTCCTGTAGTGTGCACACTCCACGCCTCTGTCAGTTCCAGCAGGATTAAAGCCAGGCTTCTCCATTTGCTTTCCTACGTCCTTCTGGCTTTCACCAAACTGCCCTTGAGTCAGGCTGCCCACCAATCCCAAGGCTACAGGCAAGCTCTTTGATGCATCCATTCCCCTTTTGTATCAGAAGCCTGCCTCCAGGCAATGGCACTTCTGAGATGTTTTAGTTATCCATCCTCCTGAGCACCAAGGATATGTCCCTCATTCCCCTCACTCCAGTGTCAGAGGCTACAAGATGCACTCTGGCCATCTTCTCCGTGGCAATACGGTATCTATTCAGTTTTGTTCAGGATGAGGGAAACTTCTTCAGCACAGGTTAAGTGACTGAGCTCAGCCCTGGGGAGCTGTGTGTAGCCTTCCCAGGAACAATGGAAATTTTCTCAGCATTTGCAGGCCAAGTGTGACAAGCAAACAAAAAACGGGTCCTTATTATTATCAAAGTTTAAATTAAGCTGCTGCACGTTTGGGCCCTGGAAGCCAGCGCCCGTCCCACTGCATAGAGGGAGCTTAGGAAACAACTGCGGGGCGACTAGAGAGTGTTTGATGGGAGCTGGGGAGATCAAGGCATTAAGAGATTGGTTAAATTCAGATTCTTACCCACACCTAATGTCTGTGCCACCCTCCAAGCAGAACCATTGTTCACTGAAACAGTTGGTGAATGACTTTATGGATAGACTATCTTAATACACACACCATTTCTTAAATGAATGTAGCCTGTTCTCTGTGGCCTGAGAATAAAGTCACTCACTCAAGTCAAATAGTTTTGGCCATAGCAGGAAGTCTGTATCCAAAAATTGTGCCTACAATTCATTCATTGGTGCAGCAGAACTGTCAACTCTCAGCTTAGCTACGATGGAGGTAAAATCTTTCGGTGATTTGAGGGTCATTGAAGTACAGCCTTATTACAGTGAAGTCTAATGTCTAAAAATTGTTCTTATTTTGGGCTTGTACCACAGAAAGAGCCAAGATTTTAAACTCTACTAAATACAAAAAAAAAACAAACAAAAAGACTTTATATATTTATGTTCATTTAATAAAATACTAGTAGTGATGTATGATTTTGAAATATACAATTAATATGTTTGGAGTTATTTGAAATTTATACTGAGAAAAACGTGTGTATTTTCAGTATTGCTGTAGACAAGCATCTACATAACACTTGATTGTCGTTTTATATCAAACAACTTTTATAATACTCACTTTTATTGTTATAATATTTTATAAATTTTAAGGAATATGACAAAAAAGATATTATAGGTATTGAAGAGGGGGTCTCTGGGAGGAGTTGGGGTACAAAAGGGAAACAAGAATGTGATTTAATTCTATTTACTTAAAAAATATGTTTTTAGATGTTAACAAATTCAGACAAATTGAAATCATGTAACTTTTCTCATCATAATGCTATAAAAGTTTAAAAAAAAAAAGAAAAAGAAACAAAGAAGAGATTGGTTAAATTCAGTGAGCCAGACAGACAGCACATGCTCTCACTTATATGTGCAAACTACAAATATATCTCACAAAACAATACAGTAGCAGTCACTCGAGGCACTATGCCCTTCTGGATGCTGCCATGCTCTGGCTTTGATGATAACAGACTGAATCTCTGAATGTGCAAGCAAGCCCCAATTAAATGCTGTCCTTGTGAGAGTTGTCTTGGTCATGGTGTCTGCTCACAGCAGTAAAAGCCTAAGACAGTGACTTTGATGGTTAATCTTGATTTTCAACTTGACACATCACTTACAAGACAAACCTCTGGCTGGTTGCGTTGGTACATGCCAGTTGGATTTGCTGAACAAGGTAGAGGCAGGAGGATCAAGAGTCCAAGGCCAGCCTGGGCTACAAGACAAACTTCTGGTAGTGTCTATGAGTACATTTCCAAAGAGGCTCAATGGAAGTGAGAAGATAGAGTGGTAAGGTAAGGGATGGAGCTGGAGTGAGGGGTAGGGGTGAGGGTGGAATACCACCCATGGTCTGAAGTTCCAGGCTATGTAAAGGAATGAGCTGAGAACCAGCATTTGTCTCTCTGCTTCCTAAGAGTAATACCAGGAGGCCCGCCACCCATGATCTTTCTGTCATGCTTCAAGCCACTTCCCACCATGACAGACTTACTGTGCCCTCAGAGAGCCAAAATAAACCTGTCCTTCCTAAAACTGCTTTTGTTAAATATGTCACAACAGTAAAAAGAGCCACTAGTACAATGGATGATATAGCTGAAGATAAGAAGAGAGCTGAGGAGATGGCTCAGTGGTTAGAGCACTGGCTGCTCTCTCAGAGGACTAGAGTTCAGTTCCCTGCACCACTCGACTGGCTCAAAACCATTTGTAAGTCCAGGTTCTAAGGAACCTGGTGCCTCTTTCTGACCTCTGTGGGCACTGCATACACATATGCAGGGGGAAAAAACACCCATACAAATAAAATGAAATTATTTTTAAAACATTTAAAACATTTGTTTGTTTGTTTTTTTGAGACAGGGTTTCATGTGTAGCCCTGGATGGTCTGGAACTCACTCTGTAGATCAGGCTGGCCTCAAACTCAGAGATCCGTCTTCCTCTGCATCGGGAGTGCTGGGATTAAATGCATGTGCCACCACCACCTGGCTAAAAGTAAGAACCTTAAAAAAAAAAAAAAAAAAAAAAAAAAAAGACAGCTAGTAGAATCCAAAAATTCTTAACATTTAGAAATGACAAGAATCTGAAGCAGCATAAAGACCATTCACAATGTGTTTTATCACAATGCATCATGTACACATATTGAATGATCCTCTTAGACCCTAGAAATATGTACAAATATTATATCTACTAAAATATTTTAAAACTTTTAAAAAAGAGATTGGGCTATATCTCCAAGGACAGGGAGGGTTTGTCCAGGTAGAAGGATGCACCTAGAGTCAGTGTCAGGGATCCCCCTAGGTCTGGAGGTTCCAACTGAGTGGTGGGTACAACTGAGAGCAGGATTGGCAGCCTCCTGGGTTAGGGCTCTCAGTGCCCTCCTAAAGAACTGGGACATCATATAGATTCTAGGACACATTTCAGTCAGCTGTTCAGGTGTGTTTTTATAGAATCCTTTGCTGCACAATATATAGTAGATTGAAAAAAAACAATGGATTCAATAATATGATTTTAAAATAAAGATATGTTATTCTATACTTCATTCTGTTGAGTACTTTGAATTAGAATGAAGATTAGGTTAATGGAAGGAACCCAGTGGGCGAAGGAGAGTCCAATGGCCTTGTAACATTTCATTTCAGGGTGACTCTTTGTGCAAAACCTCTTCTTCAGAATCAGTACAAAGGCAAGACTGTTTAGGATATTTTGGGGGGGCTTTTAATGTCCTTGAGATATGCTGCCATTTTCACTAGCAATGGCTATTCATGACAGAAGCCTGGACCCCTGAACACCAATCCCCACCCTGGTTGCTGCTCCACTGCCCTTTAAACTGATGCATCTGATTTAATCAGAATCTAATTCAAATGGTTTCTCAAAATAAACCAACTCCACAAGACTAACAGTCCACATGGTTGCACTGATAGGCTGCTTCCAACACACAAGCTCTAGAAAAGGGAAATGTGCCTGTCATGTGAGCGAGTTCTTCACTAGGAGATGAGGCTCAGGTGAACATGAGTTCCCACAGAACCACAGGCAGATGCCAAAGTGTAACAGATGACCAGTTGTCAATATTCTTATTCAGTGGCAGGAGGCAAAGCATGAGCCAAGGTCTTGTTTCAGGAACATAGTGCCTTCAGAGAAAATTATTCAGATAAACAAAATTTAAGTCATATAGCCAATGGTCCTGCTTGGAGACCCCCGGGGGACAGGACTGCTCCTAGGTGTGGTGGAGGAGAAAGTTTATTGTAGATAAAAGGGAGAGCATAGCTAGAGGCACAGAGTGAATATGACCTGAACTGGGCCATGTGAGGAGAGGGGTTTGGGGAGAGGGAGGCAACCAGGGTGGTATAACCAAAATGGCTGGATTATACAGGGAAGGGTGGCTGAGAGAAGGACGGCCCAGTCCCTGGGCTGGAGAAGTTTAGGGTAGGGGGCAGGGTATGCTAACCATAGGTAAGGACTGAGGGATGCTGGGAGAAGCTGGTGGCCAGGTCCACTTTGGTATGCTGAATAGGCACCTAAGTGAGCCGTTTGTCCTAGGTTGAGACCTAACAGGTCTGTCTTTCCCTGTGTCAGACAGAGGGGTCAGGGAACCCTGACAACACTGCCCCAGATTGCTGGGTTACCTCGAAGTGATCCTCTCTAGTTCTTATAGCCCCTGCCTGTTCTAGGAGACACTGGAGGTCCTTGGTGGCAGAAAGAGTTAATTCATAGGAATTCAGCAAGCTTGACTGAGTTTGGTAGAGCATAGTATTTAATCAAGATTTATTTTCTCATTTTGATCATGTCATAAGAGAAAATTTTGGTTTGTATTTTAGACATTATTAGCATAGTTAATTGTATAAAACAATAGATTTTAAAATGAGATTTTTATAAATGTCTGGAACGTATATATCCATGCCCCTGTTTTGTGTTTTAAGGAAAGCCCTGATGACATATTTAAATATAAAGGTCTGCATGTCTATAACTTGTTTTAGTTTGGGGTATTTGTCTGTCTGTCTGTCTGAGACAGAATAGTGAGACTATGCAGCCATGGTTAGCCCAGGACTCTTGTGAATCAGGCCAGTCTCAAACCTTAATGGATCCTCCGTCTTTGCCTCCTGAGGTATAGAACACAGGCATGTACCACCACAATCAGCAACCCATTTTGACTCATATGTTTCAGACAGATACTTCAGATAGACAGACAAACATAAGTAGTAAAGAAGGCAGTTTGGAAAGTTTGGATTGGAGACATGCTCTTGAAACTTCTGTCTAAGCCTGAAACTATTTCAAACTAATGAACTTTTAAGTAGAAAAAAGAAGAGCCAGGCGGTGGTGGCGCATGCCTTTAATCCCAACACTTGGGAGGCAGCGGCAGGCAGATCTCTGTGAGTTCCAGGCCAGCCAGGTTTACATAGTAAGACCATCAAGAAAGAAAGAGAGAAAGAAAGAAAGGAAGGAAGGAAGGAAGGAAGGAAGGAAGGAAGAAAGAAACAAAGAAAGAAAGAAAGAAAGAAAGAAAGAAAGAAAGAAAGAAAGAAAGAAAGAAAGAAAGAAGGAAAGAGAGAAAGAAAGAGAGAGAAAGAAAAGGAAGAGAGAGAAAGAGAAAGAAAAGGAAGAGAGGAGAGAAATAAAGAAAAACTGGAGGCAGGCAGGAAGGGTTTTAAAATGATAATGGTTGCTGGGCATGGTAGGCTGTAATCTCAGTGTGGGAGATACTCAGGAGTATCAAGAGTGCAGTGTCTCTGTTCTTATGTCTCCCTTTTCATTTTTGATTTTGTTCATTTGGATACTGTCTCTGGGCCCTCTGGTTAGTCTGGCTAAGGGTTTATCTATTTTGTTGATTTTCTCAAAGAACCAGCTCCTGGTTTTGTTGATTCTTTGTATAGTTCTTTTTGTTTCTATTTGGTTGATTTCAGCCCTGAGTTTGATTATTTTCTGCCTTCGACTCCTCTTGGGTGTATTTGCTTCTTTTTGTTCTAGAGCTTTCAGGTATGCTGTCAAGCTGCTAGTGTATGCTCTCTCCAGTTTCTTTTTGGAAGTGCTTAGAGCTATGAGTTCTCCTCTTAGCACTACTTCCATTGTGTCCCATAGTTTTGGTATGATGTGCCTTCATTTTCATTAAATTCTAAAAAGTCTTTTAATTTCTTTATTTCTTCCTTCACCAAGTTATCATTAGAGCATTGTTCAGCTTCCAAGTGTATGTGGGTTTTCCGTTGTTTGTGTTGTTATTGAAGACCAGCTTTAGTGCGTGGTGATCTGATAGGATACATGAGATTATTTCAATCTTCTTGTATCTGTTGAGGCTTGCTTTGTGACCAATTATATGGTCAGTTTTGGAGAAGGTACCATGAGGTGCTGAGAAGAAGGTATATTCTTTTGCTTTAGGATGAAATGTTCTATAGATATCTGTTAGATCCATTTGGTTCATAATTTCTACTAGTCTCACTGCGTCTCTGTTTAGTTTCTGTTTCCATGATCTGTCCATTGCAGAGAGTGGGGTGTTAAAGTCCCCCACTATTATTGTGTGTGGTGCAACGTGTGCTTCGAGCTTTGGTAACGTTTCTTTTATGAATGTGGGTGCCCTTGCATTTGGAGCATAGACGTTCAGAATTGAGAGTTCATCTTGGTAGATTTTTCCTTTGACGAGTATGAAGTGTCCTTCCTTCTCTTTTTTGATAACTTTTGTTGAAAGTCTATTTTGGTGCATGTGCGTGTGGAGGCCCAAGCAGGAAGGTAAGTATCCTCCTTTAGTGCTTGCTATCCACGTTGTTGCCTTGAGACAGCAGTCTCTCTCGTCAACTGGATGTTCTCATTTGGGCAAGGCTGGCCCATCTCTGCTTTATATTGCTAGGGATATAGGAACACCCAGCCACGCTTAGCTTTTTTTTTTTTTTTAATATACATGCTGTGGATTTGAACTCAGGTCCTCAGCTTGCAGACTAGCCACTCTTACCCAGAGTCCTACCCAGTGATTCTGTAACCAGGGCAAAAGAAGTCTAAAACTGGGCTGGAGAGATGGCTCAGCAGTTAAAGAGCACTGACTGCTCTTCCAAAGGTCCTGAGTTCAAATCCCAGCAACCACATGGTGGCTCACAACCATCTGTAATGAGATCTGGTGCCCTCTTCTGGTGTGTCTGAAGACAGCTACAGTGTACTTACATATAATAAATAAATAAATAAATCTTTTTTTAAAAAAAGAAGTCTAAAACTTAGTGACACTTGTTGTTTTAACTTATCACTTGTCTTTACTTGGCCAATCTGTGTCCAAATGTTGACTGCAGTGTCCTCCCCCAACAGGGAACTCGGACTTGTCCATTGTGCCCACACAGCATTGTGGGTCTGAGGTTGCCGTGTGAACAGATGCCCATGGCCCCAACCAGGTTCAACACATTCTCATCTTGACTTTCCTGTAGTTTCTCTCCTCAGCCTCTTTTTCTGATATGACTCTCAGCCGTAAGCTGTCTGCATGCCAGATGGCTGACTGCATGGCACCAGTGCAGCATTGTCCCCAGTGAATCATGGCTGAGGTACTTTTCCACTCGGCCAGCTGCCGCCCAGCCTCTCCATCCTCCCAGAGAGCCTGACACTTTGTCTTGTGGTACTTGTGTTCTTCCCTGCCTGGCCGCCATGTCTGGATGTTCCTGCACCTGGTACCAGTAAGGAAACTCACTCTCCGTTCCTTGAAAAAGAATAGTTATCAGCCTGAGAAACCAGGACCCTGGCAGTCACAGCCCCTTCCGTTCAGGAAGGCCTACAGCTCAGAAAGAAAGAGGGAGGACGCATACACCCTCAGCTTCAGGAAGACCCAGCCCGGATACTTGGGTCACTCAGGAACCCCTCCCTAATGGCTGAACTTCCCTGGTTTGGGGTTCTAAAGGGTGTTGCACCCCAGGGCAAGCCTCACTGATCCACTAAGCGAGATGTGAGACATGAAGTATGTGTGTGGCTGCCCTGACTGTTTGGCAAAATTGCTCTCAGACCCAAATCTGGAAGGCTCTATGGGGGCAGGAGTGTCCTTTCTGCATGGGAGGAACAAGGGATGTTGTTTTCTGCATTTAATTTTCTACACTAACCACTAACGCGGCAGAGACTGTGGCTAAGACCACCAGGAAGGAAAGGTAAAGAAAGGCAGTTTCACCCTCCAAGTCCACACATGCTGGCCATAGGCAGCCTCTCCTCAAGGCAGCACGCACACCAGACACAGGGCTCAGCCCTCACCTGCCTTCCTGCTTCTTCCTAGGCATTTCAGACCTAGCCTGTCCAACTCTGAGCTCTGCTCCTGGACTTCTTCCTCCACCATACCCGCTCCCTCCACCTACCTCGGCTGTCTGAATTGGTCACTCAACCCAGAAGATAACTACTGGCTTTTTCTGAATCTCAGTTATTCTCACCACTAATCCCAGGGAAAAGAGGAGTGGGGATAGGGGGAGGAGGGTGCTTTCCAGAATTTTCCAATGAATGAGCTTTCACCTTCCTTGTGATAATCTTGCCCATCCTTAGATAGTATGAGGCTAGGTAGATAGCTCTGTTGGTAAAATGTGGCTTGTAGTGAGACCACGAGGGATCTGAATTCAAACCCCAAGAACGCATATAAAAAAGGCCAGGCATGGTGGAATGCACATATACCAATGCAGGGGAGACAGTGACAGCTGAATACCCCAGGGTTCACTGGCCAGACAGTCTGGCTTAAGTGGGGGAGCCCTGGTCCAGTGAGATACCCTATCTCAAAACAAAAATAACTCCAAAAAAATCAAAGTTGGCTGGCATTTGAGGAGCAACACCCAAAGTTTGACCTCAGGCTTCCTCATGTGCAAACATGCACACAGACAGACCCACACATACAGGCACCCACCACACCCACACACATGCACGCGCATTCACACATACACACACATGCACGCACACGTACATACAGACACACATGCACATAGACAGACCCACATGTATAGGCACCCATCACATCCACGCACATGCACACACATTCACACATACACACACAAACACACACAGACGTACATACAGACACACATGCATATAGACAGACCCACACATACCTGCACCCTACATACACACACCCATGCACACACGTGCACGTGCACATGAACACATACACTCAGGAGACATGAACCGGACACACAACACACAATCTTTAGGTCCTCAGAACAACTCTTTCTACATGGAGATACGGCTTATTCTCTTTCCATCTTCTGGGCTCACCTTCCCTGTGCCTCTAAGCTGTGTTTGTTCCCTAACACAAGGAAACAGCTTTGCAAACTGTCTCCACTAACGGGGCAGCTCCTTTGAAGGTGATGCCCACAACATAAGCTGGCACACAGATAAATAAACCAGCAGTGTAGACGGGAGCTCAGGCTCATGCCAATCTATAGGTACCCAATTTACCAAAGGCCTTGCTGCAATTCCATAGCATGGTCTTCTGAAGAAAAGGTGCTGCACCAATTGCTACTTAGTGGGCAAAAGGGGACTTAGTTCCATGCACACACTCATCCTAAGTGGACCAGAGGTTTAATATGAAAAGGGAAGGGAGGGTCCAGGTGAAAAAGGGTTCGCACAAGAAACAGTGGGATCTGGGGACCAGAAATTGTGTGAACAGGGCACAAAACCAGAACCTCAGATAAATAAAAGAGACCCTAGTGTGACCTAACTAAAAAAAAAAAAAAAATTAAAAATTAAAAAAAAAAAAAGAGGAATTTCTGCTCATCACAAATGAAGATAAACTACCACAGTAAAAATAAAAAAACAAACAAGCAAACAAAAAACTACAAACAGCTTTTGAGCAACTATAACCAGAACATACAACTCAAAAGTAAAAGAGCAAGGCTGGAGAGATGACTCAGCAGTTAAGAGCACTGGTTGCTTTTCCACAGGATCCAGGTTCTTCTCCCAGCATCCACACGGTGGCTCACAACCATCTATAACTCCAGCTCCAGGGGATACCATGCCCTCTTCTGGCTTCCACGGGCACTAGGCATGTGCATGGTACACATATATGCAAGCAGGCAAACATTCATACACATAAAACTAACTTTTAAAAAATGGGCAAAACTAAGGGGGGAAAAATCTTGGATAAAGAGTTCACAAAGCATCCGGTGCCAACAGGAAGACACTAGTGAACATGATGGGTGCATGCACAGGAGTGTAAATGTAAAAGCTAAGTGCCACAATAGGCAGGACCCCAAGGCCACCTCCAAAGTCCCTGCCCCTTTGGTGGCCACGTCCCCATCCCTCATTTTAATGTTGAATCCATCAAAAAGGAGAGTATTCTGGTCTGGCCTGCTCTGATCAGAAGAGCCCATTGAAACAGAAAGGCCTAGCTAAGCATATAGTTCAGTGGTTGAGCATTTGTTAGGCCCCAGATTCCATCATCAGCAAACACAAGACACAAGCATGGGCACACAGACACACAGACACAGACACAGACACAGAGACAGACACATACAGACACAGACAGACAGACAGACACCTACCTTGAGCTTACACAGATGTTCCTGCTGGCCTTGAAGAAGCAGGCATGTGTCACTCTGAGCACTCTATCTTTTCTCATGACCAAGGCAATGAATTTGGCCACAATCCTGTGCATCTGTTAGGCACGCTGCTCAGCACCCATGACCTTCTCTGTCAATCATCTATGCCCAATAATGGTGCAGGCTGCCTTGAGGGACAGCCACCTTGCCTGTCAGTCTGCGTCACTGGCTCTCCTAACACCTTGCCCACTGCAAGAACTCAGAATATTTTAAGGTAACTTATTAATACCATCTGACCTCACAAGTATAACACATAAATATCATACACAGACAAAAATTTAATCTTCTTACTATTGGAATTTTGTAATCTTACTAAATGGGGTAGACTAATTCAAGATTTCCTTGTACTCACTGTAGGGTTGTATTATATTAAGCTACACATAACTGAGATTGTTTTATCATTTTTTTTACATAATAAAATGCCAATTGAGTAAGGTTCAACCTAAAACTCTCCTGGTCATGTCTAGCTTGACTGTTATTTTCTCAGGCCAATGAAGCATGAACTTGGTGACATTGTGTCACTTCTGAGCAGTTTTGAAGTTGACATGGAATACTTCTCCCATGACTTCTAGACATTTCTCAGACAGGCTGCTCAGTTTGCTTGGGTCCCAGGATGAACATGGCAACACAAGCATCAGTAACTCGAGATGGACATTTAACGGTCCATGAGACTATGGGCTTTTGAATGGCAATGTTTCTCACAGGTTCAGATGTTTCAATACTGGCCTCCAATTGATGACGTATTTGGGGAGGTGTTGTATGACCAATCTTTTCCTAGAAGACTCAGCACGTGTCTGCTCATCCCAGCAAAGGAGCTCAAGGCCAACCAAAGTATGGGCACCACCTCAATCCCACTTTGGTGAGCTTTATTGAGGTTACTTGTAGAAATATGGGTAAGGAGTTACTTTACAGGAGCAGAAATTATTTCAAACACAGCCGTATCAAAGCCCAGTCCAGCATGAGTCAGAGAGCTCAGGAAGCTGAGAATCTGGAGCACACTACAGGTGGCTCGACAGGTTTGAATGTATCCTTTCCAGGTGCCTCAATTGGTTTAAATCTGTTCCACACAGCTCAGGTAGTTACTGCTGAAGGCACCTGATGTAGTCTCAGAATCTTTGCACCTCGGCTTGTCTGAGAGTCTTTGCAGCTTTAATTGCCTACTTTATCAGAAAGAGCAATCTATTCTGTTTCAGGGACTTCCTGAAGCTATTTTGAGTTGCTTACCTTCCTATTTAAGGAATGGTTTTTGCAGGATGAAATGTTTCAGTCTTGGAAGAAACTGTTGCACAGCAGGCGGGTCAGGAGCTAGCCTTGCAGGAGAAAGTATGGGCACAGGGGTTCAGATTCCAAAGCCACTCCCATTCTCGGTCTTCTTTCTGCTTCTTGATTATAGTTCAAGATGTATCTTTACTGTCCTGCTCCTGCTGTCATGCCTGCCTGTCTCTGCCATGTCTTCCTGTCGTGTGCGACTGTCCCTCCAGAACCACATACCCAAATAAACTCCTTTTATAACTTGCCTTGGTCATAGTGTTTTAGCACAGCAACAGAAAAGTAACTGAAGACTCTGGCCAGCTCCAGTGTGTCGAGCATGGCTCTGGCAGGCCGTGTGCCCTTTCTCCCCCATTCCCTCTGCCTTGTTAAGAACTGTTAGATTGCATTCCTAAAGCTAGTCTATTCCCTTATTTGGCCACTTATTCCTCCTGAGGCTGACTACCAAGAACTAGTTATCAAACTACCGAAGTGCAGTGATCAAAAGCTCCCTTTGGCCCACCCAATGAACGTGTCAAATTAAAATTAAATGTCTCATCCTAACATGGGGCTTGTCCCCTGAACCTTTATAAACTGCCATTTTCCTGTGGACTGTGTCTGTCTCCTCTTTCTCTAGAAATAGTCCTTTAGGGCTGTCCCCAGCCCCAAGATGGGGGTCCTGAGCTGATAACCCATGTCTTGCAGTTACTAATATAAAAAACTTCCGTTACAGCCCTCCAAGGCCCACTCCTGTAATATAGCCTAGCATATTCTTTCAGACCTATCTTGGTCTGCCCTATAGCAGGGGTGACTTTTATGTCTGTCTCTCTTTCTCCTTATTCCCTGGGACCCAAGGAAATTTCCTGCCCAGGAGAAGCCCTTGAATGCTGAGTGAATTTAATCAAGAACAGTGTTCTGCTGGAAAGAAACTGACTGAGCATAACCACAGACACTGTTCCCTGCTCATTAAGGCTTGTCCTAGTTTTAAGCTTAAGGACAAGAATCAATCATGAGCCAAGCTGTGTTAGGTCAGCACAAAAAAAAAAAAAAAAAAAAAAAAAAAAAAAAAATCCAAACAATTAGGGCTCCATGAAAGCTGGCTTGGAACTGCTTCCAAAATCAGAATAGAACCCAATGTTCAGCATGTGGATGCTGGCTCCTCTTCCTGGGGGCCTGTCACCCTAATCAGGACAATGGCACAAAGCAAAGCAACAAAAATGGGAGCTACAGTGAAGTCATGTTGGTTTTCATGGACCATGAAACACAGAGTAGTGGAAAGCTATCAGAGGTGTATACAGGGCAGTGACAATGTGGTGTGTGACAAAAGTGTGTGTGTGTGTGTGTGTGTGTGTGTGTGTGTGTGTGTGTGTGTGTTGTTTGGTTTTTCAAACAGAGGCTCGTTATGTAGCTCTGACCAGCCTGGGTAGATTGCTTGGCCTAGAATCCACTCAGATCTGCCTGTCTCTGTCTCCCAGTGCTGGAAATAAAGGTGAGCACCCCCGTGCTTCGCTTAAATATTGAAGTATATATACTACATCATGGAACTGAACAGATGGCTCAGCAGTAAAGAGAAGCCACATGGCAGCACACAGACAACTGTTAACTTCAGTTCCAGAGCATCAGACAACATCTTCTCCTCTCCCTGGGCACTAGGCACTCACGGGATGCATTTACTTCTGTCTCAGTGTGTTTAAATGTAGGACATGACTATAATCAACTTGGAGAGGAGAAAGTCTGTTTGGCTTCCATATCCCAAGTCCCATCAAGAGAGGCCAAGGCATGAACGTGGAGATGGGAACTGAAGCACAGGCCATGGAGGACCGCTGCTTACTGGCTCCCCATGGTTTGCTCAGCCTGCTTTCTTATAGAACCCATCTGCCCAAGAGTGTACTACCCACAGTGTCATCTACCCACAGGAATCACTAATCAAGTCTTCCTTACAAGTAATCAGAAGGAAGCATGTTCTCAACTTCTCAAATTCCTCTTCCCAAATAACTTTAACTTCTGTCAAGCTGACTTCTCAATTCCAAATTTGTTTATCCAACTGTCTGCTAGCCATTTCTCCCCTTGGATGTATTAACAAGTATCTGAAACATAACACGTTCAGCCCTGAGATTGTGCCTGCCTACCTGCAGAACCCTGACCTCAGTCAGCTTCTCTGGACTTCTAGGTGTTTGGGCCAACAAATGGGCTGTTTCCCCTTCACTCCTGGTGCCTCACGTCCTCTCACTCACCGCATCTGACCCACTGGAAAATCTCCCACCTTAAAAACATAAACAGGTAATGGAAGACTGAGAAGAAAGAATGGGAAACAGGAGGAACTGAAGGGACTCTCCAGCCAGCCCAAGCATGGCAAACACGGCTCTAGCAGGCCTTGATCTTCTTTCCCATTCCCCCTGCCTTGCTAAAAAACTGTTATCACATTCCTAAGCTATACCTGCAAGGTCCATTCTCTTATTTGGCCACTTCTTCCTCCTGAGACTGACTTCCAAGGATGAGCTATCAAAGCATTGAAATCCAGCAATCAAAAGCCTCCTTTGGCTCACCTAATTAACCTGCCTAATTAAAATTAAATGCCTCATCCTAACATGGTTAGGTTTCCCCTTGTACCTTTATAAAGCGCCATTTTCCTATATGCCACATCTATTTCCTATCCAGAGGCAGTCATTTGATGCCCCACTCCCATTCCTGCTCCATGATAAAAACCTTTTACCTCTCCCTGTCCCTTGTTCCCTTCCCTTTCTCTCTTATCCTCTATCTCCTGTCTTTGTCTTTTATCCCTGCCCTTTGTCCCTCTGGACAAATAAATCTCCTTTGTGCTGAGAACTTGGTCTGGGTGTCCTGAGTGATACCAGTCCCTACAGGAACCAAAATTATGAGCTAGATATATATGATGGTCACCGTGCAGATGTTCCTGGAACCAAAGGCTCCCATTCGGAAATAAGTGTGATGGTTAACTTTGATTTGTCAACGAGACACAATGTCGAATCATCTGAAAAGGGGTCACAATGAGGGACTGCCTGGATCAGGTGGGCCTGTGGGCATGTCCATATCGATTGTCTTGACTACGTTAATTGAAGTTGGAAGATCTGCCCACTCTGGGTGGTGGCATTCCCTGGGTAGAGTATACTAGATTGTACAGTGCTCTAGCATCCATGCACTGAGTGAGGGCTCTCTGCTCTTGACTGCAGATGTGATGTCTGTTGTTGCTTCAAGCTCCTGTCGTCTTGACTTCCTACAGTGACAGACTGTAACCTGGAAATGTGAGCCCAATATCTTCTCCCTTATGCTAATTTGTCAGGGTGTTTCATCATGGTGCAGGAAAGAACATTAGGATAGTGAATAAGGGGTGGGAGGATGTAACTTGGCAGGTTCCTGGGTCATGGAAATTCCCCCCACATTCTTTCCCTTCCTTACCCTCCTCCCCCCTGAAGAAAATTAGGGCAAGGAGAGATTTGTGTGTCATAGCTTGGGAGAAAGGTCCTTGAACCTTGAAGATAATGACTTAATTCTCAATCCCTATTTGGGCCATCAAAATTGCAAATCAATGTATGCATTCCTTGTCACGTAGTACACAAGTTCTTGGGGGGCTTTCTAGAAGTCCACACTTCTTCCACTTCCACACTGCTTCTTACTACACCATCATTCTTGACCATCTCAGCCTCTAGGTGGGTAGTTTTCCACATTAGATTTTATCATGTTTAACTTTCTATGTCTTTGGGCAAATTCCATCACCTCCCTGGGTCTGTAGTACATGGGAAAAATAATCTGATTCCAACTCCAAGAGGTCAAAAGGCAAACATCTCACCGGTCACATACATAAAATGACCTTTGTATCTACTCTCTAAAGCTAAAGGCAAAGCCTGGTCAGGGAGTAAAGGTACCTGCCACCAAGCACAAGCCTATTTCATGGTTGCAATATTACACTATATCTTCATAAGGGACTACTGGGAAAACTGAGTGAAGGGCATACAAAATGTCCTATATTCTATCTTTTTATAAGATAGCCTCTCCTACAGACATGTCCAGCTTCTCTAGATTATTCCTTATGTATGTGAAGCTAGTTACCTCTACAAAAGTTTATTTGGGAAAGTTGATTTAAGATTTCTATGAATTTCAAAGCTATCCTGTAGGAAGCCATTTCATAAGCACATCGCCATTAAAAGATGGCATTTGGCTTGCCGTTAGTATCA
>NW_022196904.1:119971460-120005744 GCF_008632895.1 Mastomys coucha | reverse complement strand
GAGGGAGGGAGGGAGGGAGGGAGGGAGGGAAGGAAGGAGGGAGGCAGGCAGGCAGGCAGAGAGAGAGACAGAGACAGGGCATGGTGTGGGCTTTTGAGATCTCAAAGCCCACCTCCAGTGACAGAACTCCTCCAATAAGACCACACCTCCTAATCTTTCCAGTTCACCAAATGCAGACTAAGCATGCAAATTATGGGAGCATATGGAGGAATTCTCATTCAAACCACAGAGAGAGGCAGGCTCCCTGGAGATGGGAGGTGTTGGGAACTGAACTCAGGTCCTCTGCAAGAGCAGTCCATACTCTTAACTGCTGAGCTCTCCACCCCCCACCAAAAGCAATAAAATATAATAAATATAAAATACTTAAAACAGTTCTGTGGATAGTGAACTTCCAGTCATTTCTCATGTCACCCTTTTCAATATCCTATCGCCTTCACTTTTCTGCTGAAACCCTTCTTTTATCCCCTTTTACTTTCATGACTTTTTGTGTGACCCCCTAGTTTAACTATACATAGGCTGCTTGCATGTGTATTGGCGGAATGACATTTACTGGATCACAGTCAATTTTTCAGTGAGTATAGCACGAACTGTTGACAGGCCCAATCATGTACTGCATTTTAGAGGTAAGGTCAGGAAGACAGGAAGATAAAGCAGGATTTGACAATGAAGTAGACACAAGGAACAAAGGGAGACATCTAAAATCGCTGCTAGTGTCTTGTGACTTAATTCAATTGAATTATAAGCATAAAGTTCAATATATATTATATTAGCAGCCCATCCTTTGCTCAGTGGATAAGTGTTTGCGTTTACTCTGGGCAGCAGGCATTTGGGGCTAGACTCTAGACATACAATTCACTACAGCCCATTATCACAAGGAAAACTTTTCAAAAAGCAGGCTCTTGAGCATTTGTTTTAGGGGGTTGACTACACATCTCAGCCCCTTTCCCACTATTCCCTACACGGCAGGCAGCATGGGGATCTAAGTTCTCTGCCATCAGTCTTGCCTCAGCTCAGCCTGACCAAATAACCTTGAGTTCTCCGCAGCTCAACAACTCAAACATACTTCACAGGTGATTTTCACATATAATTTTGAGAACATGTTTTTTGTTTGTTTGTTTGTTTTTTAAGTAAAAAGAACAAGCTTTCTTAACACACATTTTCTCTGTACAATTTCATATTAAGCTGTCTTAAAAATTCATGGATCTGCTGGGCCTGTTGGTACACACTTTTACAATTCTAGCACCCAGGAAGCTAGAGGCAGGAGGATCTCTCTGAGTTCAATGCCAACACAGTCCACATACTGAGTTTCAGGCCAGCCAAGACTACAAAGTGAGACCCTGTCTCAAAAAACAAACAAATAGCAACAACAAACCCCAAGAATTCAAGGATCTGAAATTTTTTCTAATTATTTTTATTTTTTGGTTTTTCAAGACAGAGCTTCTCTGTTTAACCCTGGCTGTCCTGGAACAAAATCTGTTTATTGAAAAGGAAGTTAAATGAACTTATCAAAAATGTTTCTTACCAGTTCTACTGACTTTTTCACTAAGCCAAACAAAACGAGAATTGAATGAAAATTAATTCTGAGCGGTTTATTCTCAAGTCATTACAGTGTTCAACCAACTGGACATACAAAGATAGCAGTGTAACAGTAAACATTAGGAGGCACATTCCTGTTCTGAAAGGAGATACATTATACACACAGGAAAAAAATGCAGCAAATAGTACAGTATTCAAAGTAACTGCTGACACTTCAGATAGGACATATTTACAAGAAAATATGCTTTAATATAATTAAATAATTTCCACAAGCTTACAAAAGAATTGAGATAAATATTAGGAGATCCTGACAATCACAAGAACATATTCCTATGCTTTTGAATAAATGTAATTCTACAAAAAGTCCCAAAATAGAGCTAATATTTTACCACCAGGAAATATATCAAATTACCCATACCAAAATATGATAAAAGGAACGCACACACTGTGGAGGCTGCACCAAAGCGAACAGCGCCAGGCTCATCAATACTGCCAGAGTCTGTACAAGGGTCCCTAGGTGTGTTCATGAAAAAGGAACTTGTAAAAGAGAGCCTGGGTGATGAATACGGCAGCAGAAGGGTGATAACTGCTTAACAGCCTGTCCTACGGTCTTCTAATGCAGGTGCACAAGAAAACTACACAGAACTCTTAACATATTAGCTTATGAATACAAAAGGTGAGTGGTATGTTCTTGTATTGGGCAACTAAATAGCACATCTTAACCCTAGACTGCTGTAGCAAATCTTTTATCCTCCAAGTAGTCTTAGAACATAAAAATGCAAAACACTAATACCATGACTCCAAAACACAATCCTGAGACTGGAAACACCACAGAGCAGCAGTCTGGGGACGCAAACACTTACGATGCGGTCACAAAACAGTACTTGCTCAAACCAGTCTATCATTCAACACCGGAAAACTGGGTTCTTCAGAGAGGTGCTTCTATTGATGATACCCCCACGATTCAATGCATACTCAGATCTGGTTTTCAAGACATAAATATTGCACAGGTAGTTGAACACCAACATTCTGGTGTCTCTGATATAAAATGCTATCTTATTTAACATATTAAACTATGCTAATGAAATTAACTTACTCAGACATTTAAAGCCAATCATGTAGGACTTTGGGGTGCAATCCTAAGTGAGATGAGAAGGCACAGGCACTTGAGTATAGGTTACTACTGATGACAAGGGAGAGGCCACAAGTCCATGACTGAGAGCCGTTTGACTTAGCATGTGAACTGAGGTCTTTCACTGATCCAAATTCACAAATAAGATCTATTTACAAAACTTTGATTTTAAAAAAATTAGTTCTTCCCAAAATTTATGTCCAAATAATTTTTACTGAAATAAAATACTGAGCTTTTAAAAACAAGTGTCTTGGGCTGCAAGTTGGTGACCCAGCCCTATAATTTGGGAGGCAACAGAGGCAGAAGGATCACAAAAAGTTCAAGGGCAGCCTGGTTTACAGAGCGAGTTCCAGAACAACCATGGCTACAAGAGAAATCCAATCTCTAAAATAAAAATAAAAAAGTCCCCTCCCCACAAAAACTCAATCTTAGCTGTAGCTGACCTCCAGTCTCCCCTTCTGCTCGCCCTGTTCCACTGCCACCTGCACCAATCGTCTAGTCAAATTTTCCACTCACCTGGACAAGCAGAATATCATAAATGGTTAGAATTTCTAAACAGTCCACATTGCGATATAAATTCTGCAGCACCACAGACACCATGAGTTTAGGAATTTTTGTCTGGAAATGGCCTACTTGATGATGTTAGCTGATAAGAATGTGTAAATATTGAGTATTTCATAGGGAGTCATATTAGTTTGTTTAAATGACCAAGATAAGAAATTTTAATGTTTTAAATTGTTATTTAAAATTTCAAAGTCACTTAAAAAAAAAAATCACACACACATTTTTTACCATCCAAACATGTAAAGCTTCGACAGTCAATATTGACACAGCTTGTTTTCTTCCTTTCTTAAAGAAATTATGTTGACTTGGCCACTCCCTAGATTCTTGGCTTGCCAGCTTACAGAGTCTACCCTCGAGACAGTATGACGTATGCACTGAGATCATTCACCCTCTATCATCTTTGGCGAGAAGCCTCATGAAAGGACACTGAGGGTGAGTGGCGCAGGCAGCCCATGTGCGCCCACCTCACACATCACTGACTGGTAGGCTGGCGTCATCTAAGTCCACTGGCTCGCCATCTTCTCCCTGAGGGCCGTTTGTACTCTGAGGTCTGAGCAGAGCCTGTTCAGTCACTTTGGAAGCTGGCTCTCTTGGAGAGACAGTCTGGACCTTGAAGTTCCCTGGCTTGACCTTGGCAAGAGACTGGTAAACTCCTCGCTTCTCCATGGCACAGCCTGAGACCAGAGAGTGGCTGCGAGAGGCTGCGGAATGTGAGGCGGTGGCTGCTGCCCCTGCAGGACGGACAGCGCATTTGGGTTCTGAAGGACAGCCGGAATGCTCCTGGAAAGAGGAACGGTCGTCAGACATAGCAAGGCACCAACAACAAAGTTAGTCACTCAATGTGAGACTTGATTCTCTGAAAAACAAGCAACACACACACACACACATACACACAAAGCAGAAGCATGAGCCATGCAGCATAAATGTGCAAGTTCCTTCCCAAAGCAATGCATTTTAGGGGTGAGTTCAAAGCAATGATAGCCAACAACCAATTCTACTAAGAATCTAATTCTGTCACCAAAGCTGAATTTGGCAGCTTATGGCACTAGTCAGCTTAAATTGAGATACAGTGTTCCAACTGCGACTGAATTGTGTTGAAAGAAGAGTCTACCAGCATTTAAGAAGAATGGGGATTATCCCAAGTATTAAAAAGATAAAATGTGAAACATAAAAATGAAAGGCCACAGATTAATCAACAAAGTCAACAATTAATCAATAAAAGTCAAGACTTTTCAGACATGATTTTGTCTCATAGTCTGACAACTTGTTTTTTGCTTCTCTTAACTTCACTGCAACTAGTTCAATTCAGTTTATTTTAGGTAAGTCACACACTGGTGTGGCTTAAGACATTAAAAGTAAAAAAGGGTACAACTGAATCACTTTTAAAACTGCTGAAACAAGATCAGCTGTAAAAACTGACTTGCTTGTACTTCTAAGGACAAGTCTGAGGACACGGCAGTGTGCTATGCAGCTCCTGGTGTGTGCTCATTTAGGACAGTAGCTGCTTTGAAAACAGCACCACGATCAGCAAACCCTACAGGCTCCCATTACATGGTAAAACTTCACCAGAGCTATAAAACACCAAGCAATTCTGGTGACAGAGTTTATCCAACATGGACGCGTGCAGAAGTTTGCCTGGATCAGAAGAACAAAGGCTCATTTCAAGTGTTATAGTATTATTAAAAAAAAAAAAATCTCAAAATACATAAAACACGGAAATGAGAACTCTTACAGCAATTCAGTCAGTTAGTTTCTGAAGCTCTGGAAGCTTCCATTCATATGGTTGCTTTTTTTTTTTTTTTTAAACTATATATATTCAACCTGATGACTACAGTAAAATAGTTTGCGTTAGTGATGACAACTGCAAAAGGCAGTCCGGTTAACTCAACCTTCTATGATCAGCTGTAAGGAGGAGCGAGTCCAGGCCTTCTACTAAGAAGGCACATTTGCATGAGAGCCCACATACGTGCTGCATTCACCAGCTCTTGATGTATACCTCTGTATACAAGGGTTCGACAGCCTTCTGGCCTGCCGCATCTGGAACACAGTGCAAAGCTAAGATTAGAGTTAACCTATATTGGGAGAGGGAGGAAAAGAGAGAATTGTGCTGATAGTCACAGCTGGACAGTCCAATTTGCCCCCACCACAAAGCACAGAACACAAACACCCTTCTCCAAATTTCCCTCTTCCCAACAGACATTGTTTTTGCAGAGAATCTCATACTTGACTGTTGAAAGAGTCACATAAAATGCAGGCAGTTACAAAACTAACACCCATGAAAGAAGTTTCTTAGGTACTCCTAAAGGAATACTACTATAATAATAAATGAACAAGGAACGGGAAAAGAGAATTACTATCCACTGATCTGTCATTATCACTTACAGAAAACTAGTAAAAGACAGTAAAATACTGAAAATACAGGTGCATATTGTCAGCATCAGGGCCTCTGAAGCCCGTGATGTCACATGGGCGGGCCTCACAGACTTGTTGCCAAGGCACAGCCACCATATTCCCAGAATCCATTGGGCTCACCTCCCACCTTTACCTGTGGCCACTATGTCAGAACCTGTATATATATGGGGAACACTCTCCCCCTCCCTCTCTCTCTCTCTCTCTCTCACACACACACACACCCCCACCCACCAATACTGCCTCCTCTCTCCCTCTCAATTAAACCTCTTACACGGAGAACTGTTTGGGCCTGGTGTGTGGCATGTTCTGACACCGCCATTCTAACACATCACATATAGGTATATTTAGAATCTACATCATAAAGGCTATGGTACGGCATACCAGGACACTTGATAACTGCTACTTTTAAGGTGTAATTTCTCAAAAGGGTTTGCATTTTCAGAACAGAGATGGATGGCCAAAGTAGTCCAAACCAAACTATTCCTTAGGAGGTACTTGAACAATATGAATAACATGTGTTTCTCTGGCAATGCCCAAGCAAGGCATTTAGTTATTTCAATATTACTATTAAACTACAGAAAAGATAACAAGCTTTTGTATCAACCTGGTGGAAAATTGAAATAGCAACATGAAATAGAAAAAAATGAATGGGAACACAAAACTGTACTTAAGCCTCTAGCTTGGTCAGTGGTATTCCAACACCACTAAGGAAAAAAAAAATCTGAACTGAAAATTGGCAAGCAAAGGGAAAAACCAAGACATCACAAAACCAAGTTTTGGTGGAACTGAAAGTGCCTTGAATGGCCACTGTCATACCAACAGTGTCAAACTGCTACACCCTGACCCACTAACAAGAACCTAACTGCAAGAACAAAGAAAGGAAGGCTCTATTCTTTAGCCGTCCAGCTTGTGCATGAAGACAATGTGCACAGAAAGCTATGCCTGGAATACTACAAAGCTCTCAATTAGGGTGCATTATCTTTGCAAGTCCAAGTGGTATAAAAGTCAACATGCAAATCATCTCAAGAAAGAAACTGAAGGATCAGGGAAAGGAAGAAAACAACTTCAAAGTATGGAGGCCTGTGGAGCTTCTCCCCGAGAAGGAGAAAACCTACAGAAGAGGATGATCTGCCAGGCCCCCGCTGTGCGACAATGGCGCCAGAGACTGCTTTAATCCAACTGTGCATCTCTTCCGGGCTATCAGCCTAAAGGAAATAAAGGGGATATTTCAGTCAATTTTCTCTCAAAATCACCTTCTAATTCCATAAATTCTGTACCTTGGCAATATAATGTCACCTGCAAACAGATTCAAAGGGAATAATTTCTTTTAAAAAAGTTTTCAAAGCACTTTATTTTTGTTTTGTTTTGAGAGAGGGTTTCTCTGCATAGCCTTGGCTGTCCTCTAGAGGTCTACCTGCCTGTCATCTGCCTGACTCCACCTCCTGAGTGCTGGAGGTGTTTATGAACTACCCAACAAGGACACTGGAAAAGCCAAAAAAAAAAAAAAAAAAAAGTGGGTTT
The DNA here is from genome assembly GCF_008632895.1 of Mastomys coucha. Taxonomy (NCBI): domain Eukaryota; kingdom Metazoa; phylum Chordata; class Mammalia; order Rodentia; family Muridae; genus Mastomys; species Mastomys coucha. The sequence goes on along the minus strand of NW_022196904.1, from coordinate 119,998,579 downwards.
TTCCTGGGCAGTGGTGGCGCACACCTTTAATCCCAGCACTTGGGAGGCAGAGGCAGGCGGATTTCTGAGTTAGAGGCCAGCCTGGTCTACAGAGTGAGTTCCAGAACAGCCAGGGCTACACAGAGCAAGCCTGTCTTGGAATCAAGCCAGTCTTCTGCAAGAGCAGCTCATGCTCTTCACCTCTGAGCCATCGCTCCAATCCCTAAAAGCACTCTTATGGTGAGCTTATGTTATTGGGAGGCTGAACCAACATACACATTACAGAAAAACACTCAGCCATGGATGCTTTATTTTATTTTAAAATTTGTGTTTTAGTTTTGACACAGAGTCACACTAAATTGCTCAAGCTGGCCTTCAATTCACTCTTTAGCCAGGTTGCCCTTGAACTTCCTGCTTCAACCTTTTGAGCAGTCGGTTACAGGTATATGCCACCAAAGCTGGCTCTAGAAACATTATTTTTAATCCAGGTTTTTGTGAACCAGGTTCTATATGGAGACATAAGATAGGCACTACATGTTTAAACTCAGACACAAAGTATATATAATGAGTGCTTTTAGAAAGGAAGTAAGAGGAGGAAACCAAAGACCTTATTTCACTGCCAAACACTGTATCTTTTTTTTTTTTTTTTTTTTTTTTTTTTTTTTTTTTTTTTTGGTTTTTCGAAACAGGGTTTCTCTGTGTAGCCCTGGCTGTCCTGGAACTCACTCTGTAGACTAGATTGGACTCAAACTCAGAAATCCGCCTGCCTCTGCCTCTCAAGTGCTGGGATTAAAGGCGTGCACCACCACCAGCCAGCCAAACACTGTATCTAAACTTGCTGTGTGTATGTGTGTGTGTGTGTGTATGTGTGTGTGTATGTGTGTGTGTGTGTGTGTCTAGATAGACAGACAGACAGATAGACAGATAGATAGATATCTGCCACTTTCAAAGCCATTCTGGCACCGTCTTACATATTAATTTTAGGAATAATTTCCAATAGGACAGTGGATTAAAGAGACACTGGTAGTCAAATTCAGAAGTAGTCCTCTTTCTTGATGAAGACTGGCCAGTGTGAATTTAAACATCATGAGATTGGAATGTTCGGGTGGAACAGCCTCAGCATGAGGCTGAGAAGGGCACATGCCTTCTTACTCCTGTCCTTTGAGAACCTCACACCTTGAGAAGTAGATCTAAAACTAGACTCTAGTTTTTATGCCATGTTTTTTCTATGCAGTTTGTATATTGTATGCTGAATTTTGTGTGCTTTAGCACTATTTTATTAGCTCTTTGTGAATTTCATACAATGTATTCTGAACATATTCACCTCCTTCTCCAACTCCTTCCTCTCTACTCTCCTACCCCTTCCCATTCGACTTTTGTGATTCCTTGCACCAACCTTTTTTACCATCAAGTCCTCAAGTCCAGTTTGTGTTGCACAGCTAATTTTGGAAGTGGAGCCTGTTACAGGTGTTGGCACCCAACCAACAATCAATTCACTAAAGAAAACTAAGTCCCCTTCTCCCAGAATCTATCAAATGCCAATAACTTCAAGGACCATTTTTCAAAGGACAGAACTAGAAGCAGGCACAGGGCCAGTGCACTTTCATTCTGTGCTAGTAGCAGGAAAACAATCAAAGTCAAAGCCACAAACAGAAAAGCTGTTCTGATGGCTGAGTCTGACCTAGACACATCCGAAAGACTCAGAAATTCAGGCCAAACTTTACACAAGATGCTGCCATCACTGTACTTGCAGAGTGAATGTATGAAAACTATGCATATGAATGTTCAGCCACAATACATGGATGGAGTATGATGCAATTCTAAAATGTTTCCAAAGATAACTTTTTTTGAGGCAGAATCTCACTATATAGCCCTGGCTAGCCTTAGATTCAACAAAATCTACCTGCCTCTGCCTCCTGACTGCCTTTAATTCTAATTAAAGATATGAGCCTCCAGACCCACCTATTACCAAGAGAATTTTAATGACATGGGGAAAATGACAATATATGAAAGCAAACAAGATTTTATACATTTACAATGATCTTGCTGCAAGTATCAGTGACTGAACGTGGAAGTATGTGTATTTTACAAACCATTGTTTTTTTAATTTTTCTGCAATAGCCATGTGTTAACTTTCATAAACCAAAACAAATGCTTTTTTCTTTTTCTTTTCTTTTTCCTTTTTTTAAGATTTATTTATTTTATGTAAGTACACTGTTGCTGTCTTCAGACACACCAGAAGAGGGCATCAGATCACTTTACAGATGGTTGTGAGCCACCATGTGGTTGCTGGGAATTGAACTCAGGACCTCTGGAAGAGCAGACGGTGCTCTTAACCACTGAGCCATCTCTCCAGCCCCAAATGCTTTTTTTCAATAATTTCATTTATACTTGAGACTTTCTTTTCCTTCTTAATAAAATTACCAAAATTGTTATTAAGGAAAAACATAAAAAGATAATACATTTGAAGGCACACACTAAAATCTTAAGTAAAACAGCACTTCCTTTCTTCTAAATGTGACTTTGATCCATGTCACCAATTCATAACACAACAATTCCACACCTGATTCTATTCCCACCACCACCTGACATCCTTTAATAAGCTGGTAAATTATATTCATTAAAACCAATGAGCTTTATTTATATTTACTTCACCTCTCAATGTTATTAACTTCTTGTAAGAGAATCTATGATCCCTAAGAAGCGTCTTACCTGCACATAAAAAGTCCGAGATGTCGTCACGATTTCAAACAGGTTGTCCCTCATCATTATGTCACTGTCATGAAAAACGATCATCCAGTTGTAGGTAAATCAGTTTGATAGTCTCAGCTGTTTACTCAGTGCCAAGTATGTGCCAATAAATGTTAGAAAGAAACTAACAAAACCACATCTCCCTTTTGCAGTTTTACGTTAGTATTCCCATATTTTACACAACTCATTTAGAAAAGATTCAAGAAGTGACTTTAGAGTCCAAGCGTTGACAATTTGTTCCATTCATCATGGCACAGCTGATGCAACTTACTGCAACAGCCTGTTCTGCAGCACCTTTGAAAACTAAAAATACCTCAATTAGTTAAATCTCAGAAATTGCTTATAATTTTTCCTTTCCATTACTGAACTACTTCTAAAATGTCAGTGTACTAATGGGTTGTTTCCTAACTTTGTTTTCAAATAGAAAATTAAATTACTTTACAGATTAAAAAAAAGTTACACAATTACAAATCCACACAAGAACAGAGGAAGAAGCACACTGTAAGCTCATCAGTGAGGGGAGGCCTGGTTCTCCATACTGTGCTGTGCCAGAATCAGGCAGTCCTTACCTTTGCTTGCACTCTTGGACTTTATGAACTTCTTTAAGTGGTATTACCCGCAGAGGTTCCTTTTCCTGGCAAAAAGCAGACACAGGACATTTCCTGTCAAAAGCGAGCTATCTTATGTGGACCTCAGGCCATTCTCAGACACAACTGCACCACCACTCTGAGACTTGCAGCAGCAGGACAGCTCTAGTTTCATGCCATCACATACACTGTTGTCTGAAGCTTGGTTTCTGGTCTCAATGACAGTCACTAAGCAGTAGGCTTGGTCATGATGGACCACGAGGACCAGTAAGTATTCTACTTCCTCTTTTGGAAGGCCATCTTGACATAGACAGCACTGTGTAGTAAGTCCAGGTTTGCTATAAGCCTGTACACATGTGTCTACATATTTCAGGACTATCGGCATACAAGTTAAAGACATGACACATCTCTACTACTAGGTATCATGCTTGACTTCTAAAATCAATTTTACACGATCACGGTGTTATGGATCCCAAACCTCGGCATCCTTGCAGTATGGCCAGAATCTATAGGCCACATTCTGATCTTACAAGTTACCCTCTGGGTGTCCCTCATGGGAGAAGACAAGCTGACATAGTTGCTGACATAGTTTCTGTCTAAGGTTCAGTCTACAGCAGACTTGTGTCACTGTCTCTTCTCTTAGTCTCCTTTACTTCATGGGTTAGTTTTTTTGTCCTTTGTCAGCCTATAAAGCTATAAGATGTTTAGGCCCCTTATTTCATAGACAGTTTCCCAGTCATGGTCAGTCTGATGTTTATTCATCCTGATGTGCAGGCCACATGCTTCTAGAAGGAAACCACTGCAATTGACTACTTCTCAGCCGTCCTATCAGGAGGTGCATGGTGTGGAGGCAGCGTGTGACTCATGCTGGTCACTACTGAGACACCAGGAGCCTATGGAATACTTGATTTTCCAACCTGATTTTCCACTGGTTTGACAAGTATTAAGGATTCTTACCTGAAGTCATTATTGGCATAGCTGCCTGCCAAGTGGTGATTTTTTTCTAACATCACTCACCTACACAGTAACCTGGAATTTGAAGAAATACTATTTCTTCTCCACTGATCTTCTCTGAAAACAGCAGGTTTGTGAGCTGTTCACTTAGACACAGCCTCCTCATGATCATGAGTACTATCTGTGCAGTGCACACCTGTATGTCCTGAAGCCTGAGTGGCACTGAGCATTGTCACATACTTCTGAAGACCTCTAGCTATTTGTACTGCTTAGGAGTGTTGAGGCTCTAATCCAAGGCCTCACACATAGTAGGGATTCATGCTACCACTCCATTCCTCACTCAGCCCAATCTCTTTCTGAATGAGCTGCTTGTATTTCCTGTTTGTTTTCCTACCACATAGTTCTCCTCGCCTGTCTTTCTTGAACACTGAAACAATAATGAATTTACAAAAGAGACCAAGAACAGTCACTTGGAGCTGAGCTGCTACAGTCGGCAGGCTGCCCTAAAGTGCTCCTGTTACAGCCACCAGTCAGCAGGTGGAGTCACATTGTCCTACAGGGGGAGAGTGTCTCTTTCTGTTTAGTATAGAAGAGTTCCTCACTCCTCCAGAGAGGAACACAGACTCCTGAGATCACAGCCATTACTTTCTTTTGTAGGCTGCCTCCTCCCTTAGATGTGGCTGATACTTGGTGATTACACCCAGACGAAACCTTTAGCAGGAGCAGTGCAGAGCTGATGTGGTGTGCTTTTCATGCTCTCCCATAAGGCAGTAGACGGTTTCAACATTCTCACCACCGCTCAAGTTCATTGAGCCTGGCTGCCTGGTGGACATGGTGTTGCCGCTTCTTCCCGTACAGCTGCTCTCTTCCCACTGTGCTTAGTGTTTATTTCAGATTGGTGTCTCGTTCCTGTTTAAGCATCTTGTCCTTCACTGTGGTTACATGAGCTCAATCAACACCCATTTATTACATCTAGCTGAGCACATGGAGATCTATATTTGCACTGTAATACATTATAATCATTGTGTATTTTGATACTTTCTCATTGTCCGTGATCTGGTAAGGGAAATGTTTGTAAAGTGACTTCTGGGTGACTAGCATTTTCTCGCTTTCTGATATAAGACATTCCAGCTCACCTTACATTTATTTCTCTTGCACAGCTACAGAATCTGCCATTTTTCCATGGAGTCTAGGTTTCTTTTGGGAAGAAATATTCATTTTCTCAAGAGGCAGGGCTACAGTGTGTTTTATATTTAAATGCACTCACACAAGAACAAATATTTATGTCTATCTCTAGGTCTGCCCTTGATATAGTGCCTCTTTTTATCGACAACTATGCATGTGAGCATTCTCTTCTGTTACTACCCACTTCCTGAGCATTTCTTCCCTTGGTCCTTCCAGAAGGGAAAGACAGCTTCCTTTACACATGGGCTCTGACTGTCCACAGCAAGCTATATAGGTTGTGTCTGCTCTTTACAGCTTCCTAAACTAACTGACCCCTAACTAGGATGCTTCTAATACAGAACACTGCCTAGGAGTAACTATAAATTACTAAAATGAAATTGGTTTTAATTTTAAAATGAAATAAATTCACTTCTTTACCACACTGGTTACACGACCAGCACTCAAAAGCAACATGCGGCCTATACAGAATATAGGTATGGAACATTATCTACCAGGGCAGAGAGCTGATCTGGACAATGTTGTTCTGATGCCTTCATTCAGAGCATGGAGCATATGAGAGTCCCACATTTTTATACAAGAGGGAGGGAATTTCATTACTTTATTCACTATCTAGTGTAGGATTTAGGCTACCTGACATCTTTAACTCAAACAGGGAAGGAGGGAGACTCAGAGGGAGACTCAGTCTTTGACTCTGCCTTCAAAAAAGATATCTCAAGTGAAACATCTTAAGAGGTGATCTGAGCCGGGAGGTGGTGGCACAAGCCTTTAATCCCAGCACTTAGGAGGCAGAGGCAGGAGGATTTCTGAGTTCAAGGCCAGCCTGATCTACAGAGTGAGTTCCAGGACAGCCAGAACTACACAGAGAAACCCTGTCGGGGGATGGGTTGGGGGGGAAGAGGTGATCTGAAATGGGAAAAGAGAGAGCTAAGAAGCAAGAAGCAGCAGGGAAGAGAAGGTAAACATGCAGAGGGCTGAATGCTGCTTTTGGGGGATTTCTTACACCAACTCTTCTAATGTCCCTCTGACAGAGATTTATATGTGGGGCGGTTGGTAATTTTAGATCCATCAAGATGGAATGCTTCTTTGAAGGTAGTTTTATTTAAAACACACTTAAGAAATATGTAACTAACCAAACCATTGGAACCAAACAGACTCAAATACAGGTGCACTCAAAACCAGAACTAGACCATTAGGAAATCAGAGCAGCATACAAGCATTCGATCACACAAGCACTGGCAGTGTGACCTGCCAAGCATCTGAAGGCACATGTACAAAGCAACTGCATACCAGTTCAGATTTGAAGTAGCCTATTGTGTTTTCATCCAATTGAAAATATCTTCTCTTCCAGTTTTTCATCTACCAGGGAAGAACAGACAGAGGCTTCAAAGAATGTCAAATGTTCACCACCCTTTAATCATTCCAATATGAACCCACAAATCTGAAATGCCAAGTACTCAGAAACAACACACCTTCCCAAGGGAGGTGGTAAATGGCACCTCTCCCTGCTAACCTAGCCTTGAAGGACGGTCTTGGCCTTGGGCAGCTCACTCTCAGTTTATGAGTAACTCTGATATTTCAGGATTTTGATCTCAAACAGTGGAAAAGAAAGAGGAGGTGTTCTCTTCCCTTCTTGCCTGCCCAGCCCACAAGACAAAAATCAGCATGGGAAATGTCATTAATCCATCAAGTTTCTCTATCTACAACATGCATGAATTCTTTTTCAAGTATTTCATATATAACAGGTCAGCAATAAATACAAAACAGAACAAACCCATACAGAAAATGTTTGATATACTTTTAACAAATATTCCTATCAATTTTTAAGCATCCTAAATTATCTGTAAATAATGTTGGAGAAATGGCTCAGTGCTTAAGAATGTTCCTCCTGAAGACACAGGCTCAATTCCTAGCACTCACATGGCAGCTCACAACTGTTTCTATGGGGAAACTGTTCCAGGAGGATCTTACACCTTCTTCTGGCCTGCACTAGAACTCCAACAGTACACAGATGTATATTCAAGCAAATACATATAAGATAAAAATAAATACACATAAAAGTAAAATAAAATTGGCTTGAAAATTAAGAAAAAAATCTGTAAATTATTTTTTAGATTTTGGAATAAAGCTTACCTCCTTAAAAGCCTAATTAGCTCACAACTAAATCTTACAGCCTGTGGGAAATTCTGCCTCAACCTATAGACATTCTATCTTGGGAAACCCCTGGTTTCATCTTCCTTTCCCTGGGACCAATGGCTCAACAGGTGGAAGACTTTCCCTAACCAGGAATCAACCAATAGAAATAGCAGGAGAGCTTGAAGTATTTTTTTCATTCATATTTTTTCCTGTTGCTTTCAAATGCTAAACTTTATCTTCTCTTGAGATTTTCAAGATTTAGTTCATACAGAATAAACTTTAGAAAAGCTGATTAAATAAACATCAAGATTTTGCCTTAGCTAACCTAGAACTTTGTTATCATCTCTCCTTAGCCTCCCAAATGCTAGGATTATAGGTGTGAACTGTAGCAACCGGCAGACAAGTATCTGGAGCCTTAGAAATACTAGAAAGCAAGCATTCGGGAGTTCAAAGATGTCTATAGACTGAGTTCCAGGACAGCCAGGGTTACAGAGAGAGACCTTGTATTAAAAAGCAAAACGAAACAAAAACAAACAAACAAAAAACAACCAAAAAAGGGGAAAAAAACAAAAACAAAATAAAACAAAACAAAAAAAAAAAGGAAAGAAAGAAAAGAAAAACTGGTAAATGTGTTTGTCTTGTAGAAATCGCTACTATGGGAACAACCCAAACTTACTAGTGATGGTGCTTATACCTGAAGCTGTAGCTCTCATTCACCTTTCAAAAGCCACATTGTATAAAACAGCTTTCTCATAAAATAAAACTGGAATGCTGGGAGATTAGGTACCCCACCTTAAACTAGCACCCACTCCTCCACTTCTCCTAGGGCTCACCTCCTGACCACTCCTGAGAGTGGTGGGAAATCAACAGAAGGACTTTCTGGTGGCAAAGATGACTCAGCAGGTAAAGGCACTTGCCTGGATATAAACCTTGGAAGTGGAGAACTGACAAAGTTGTCTTCTGATCTCAGAGCACATACATGCTTGTGCTCCCCTCACTTACCCATTTGCACACACACAAAGTATTCAATAAACAACAACAACCTTCATAAATCTAAACTTAGTAAGTTCCCTTAAACTAAGTGCTGGTGGATACAGGCATAACTCGCCCAGCTGCCCCAAGCCCAAGGAAGTAACTGCTGGGTGATAATCAAGGAGCAAACCCCCTTCACCCTTCCCTGCAACAGCCTGCTCTCTACTCCGGGTCTTTCAGAAAATAAAGCACACAACTTAGGTTCTGAGTTGCAAGCTTGCTGACACACGAACCTTCCCTCCTTCCCTGGAATAGGTAAGTTACTCACCACCGCTCCTTGTTTCACACAATATCCAGCTTTGATAACTGCACTGTCTGGAGGTGGCTTAGGAGCAAAGTAAGGAAGATGGCTTTGTGACCGTTTCAAATTGTTTCTGTCAATACTCTCACCACATTCGTTTACTTCTTCTTTCTAAAATGAAGCAAAAAAGAAAAAAAGAAAAGAAAAACAAAGTTCTTTCTTGCTCTAAGTTTAAATACATTTTAATGTACCTGAGAAAAATTTTAAGTCTGTGACAATCACAACTTTCTTGCTATTGACTAACCACTAACACCCATTTTTACAGTTCTGCAAAACTCCTGTCTCTGGTGCTTCTGCTTGGGGTGAGGCTGGCTGGCTTCCTTCTTTCTTTCTTCCCTTCCTTTCCTTTCCTCTTCCCTCTCTCCCATATGCACACATACAAAGTATTCAATTAAACAACAGCAACAACAACAAGACAACCTTCATAAACCTATACTTAGTAAAGTTCACTTAGACTAAGTGCTGGCAGTGAAATGTCTTTATGAATTTTGTCTACTTCAAAAGGACTTTTTGGTTTGTTAATTACTGGGATTTGAGAGTTCTTTGTGTAGATAACAGTCATTTGTTGGATAAGTAGCTTATAAACTTTTCTTCTATTTATCTTTTCTATTCATTGTCTGAACAGGATCTTTTACAAAACAAGCATATGAAATACTGATGATGTACAATTATCAGTCCTTTTATGGACAATGTATCTGATGTGAAGTCTACAAGTTCTTTGTCTAATCTTTGTAGTATTTAAAGCTAAGTGACTATCCATAATCATGCCCAGGACTTCTTGGTTATTTATAGCATCTATATGCTACAATTCCACAAGTCAGCTGGGCAAACTTTTTTTTTTTTAAATTTTAAAGAGGATCAGCCTCTTCTTCTTTTCCTTTTTTTTTAAAAAAAGATTTATCTATTTATTTCATTCATGTGAGTACACTGTCGCAATCTTCAAACACACCAGAAGAGGGTATCAGATGCCCATTACAGATGGTTGTGAGCCACCATGTTTTTGCTGGGAATTGAACTCAGGACCTCTGGAAGAGCAGTCAGTGCTCTTAACCGCTGAGCCATCGCTCCAGCCATCTGTCAGTTAAATTTTTAAGAATTCCAAAAAACTTCAAAGAATAATTAAGTCTCAATTGTCAGTTATATCACAAGGAATTTTCAACCTGTAATACACTTAAACAGGTCAACTAATTCAACACTTAATATTACCTGATAGATTTTAAGTAAATTAACCATCTCAATGAGATTTATTTAACATTTTCTTAAATCTATAGTCAAAACGCTACTTTGTAATTTTAAATTCTGTATTACAATAAAACAGAAGCATTCTTTGAAATGTTTCTAACTGACATCCCCTGTAGAGCTTAATCTACAGTAGCCACAGGCACACCGCAACAGAGCCTTAACACATCTGCGTAACGTAAACCAGGTTAGGGAGGAAAGCTCAGCCCAGCTACTTACCAATCACAAGTTTAGGAGGCTAAAATCACTCCTTTTAGAAAAAGCAATCCTCCCACACCCTTCTCTTTTTCCTTAAATTTTTAAAATTTAACTTTGGCAAAATAATGATAAAAAATAAAAATAAAAACAAAAAAAACAAACAAACAAAAAAACCCAACCCTGTAAACTATACCCAGAGCAGAGATTATTAAATACACTTTGCCAAACATAGAAAAAAATACTCAGTGTAATTTATTGATGTTACGAGATTTCTTCCCACTAATCACACTCCTATGGTAAATGGCTTGAAAAGAGATAGTGTATGCTACAACATTAAAGGTGTAAGGAGCATCAGAGCCTGTTAAGATCAAAAGACACAGAAGCATTGAGCAAGCATATCCAACACTGGCAACAGACAGCCATCATTTCCAGTTCTGGGCTTCACAACTAATAACACTTGAATTTGTATTTAAAGTGCATTTTCTCAGGCTGGAGAGGTGGCTCAGTGGTTAAGCACTGACTGCTCTTCCAGAGGACCTGAGTTCAATTCCCAGCAACTATATGGTGGCTCACAACCATCTGTAATGGGATCTGATGCCCTCTTCTGGTGTGTCTGAAAATAGCTACAGTATACTCAAATTGATGTAAATAAATAAATCTTGGGCTGGAGAGATGGCTCAGAGGTTAAGAGCACTGCTCTTTAAGAGGTCCTGAGTCCAATTCCGAGCAACCACATGGTGGTTCATAACCATCTATAATGAATTTGGTACCAATTCTGGCCTGCAGGCATACATGCGGGCAGAACTCTGTATACATAATAAATAAATAAATAAATAAATAAATCTTAAAAATAAATCTTTTTTTAAAGTATATTTTCTCAATAGCAATGTACGAAACTTAAGTCCATATAAAAGTTTCAAGTTCATTTATTTTATTTTATTTTATTTTTCCTAATACCCAGGCGCATCAGTACTTTTAGGATACAATCTAGCCAGAGCTGCAGTCCTCAGGTTGCAGGAAAAAAGCAACACACACACAAACACACATATACAATTACCCACATAGTTGGAGACTCTAGCCCAGCAACTTTACTTACAAGAATTAATTTATCTTGGTGTAAACTTGTAACCTCAACTGCCCATGAAGCAGAGGCAGGAGGAGCTAAGGTTCAAGGCTTATCTGGGTTACAAAATAGATTCAAGGACAGCTCTTGCAATTCTTTTAGATGCTGTCATAAACAAATTTCTAAAAAAAAAAAAAAAAAACTAAGATAAAGGGCAGTGGTAGGGCTATTGCCTAGTTAAAAGAATGTTCATGACACCATTAAATAAAATAAGGGAAAAGAAAAACTCTCCATTTGTTTACTATGAGAGGTCTGTAAATCATGGCAGAACTCTGCAGTCCTTTAGAAGGGAGACAGAGTAACTTCTAAAGACTGATGTGAGATATGCTGCTACAAAGTCTAACATGTAACTCCCAAATCCACTTCTACAGGGAAAATACAAAGAATTCAGCTCAAAAGACAGAATGCTTGTCTGTGTGACTTCCATTCTTTTTTTATAATCAACATATATACAAGTTTGTAAAACACTCTCAAATAGGAAACCAAATTAAAAGCTTTTGTAGGATATAAATATTAAATGAATTCAGCAGACATTGTTTCAGCCTGGATGAAAATCAAAGCATCTGTACGCGGTCCTGAGACCGCCACAGAGCAGAGGCACCGACTTGTTACCTGTGTTGGCGTGATGATGGGCACACCACCAACAATATCAGTTCTGTAAGACACTTGCTTCTTGCCACAGTCACCTTGGCGACTCAGGTTGTCAGAGGCTGGCTGTGAGTCTGACTGCTTTGGTACCTGGAAGAGTGAAATAGATTACTGTGCAACAAGTGTATGTGCAACCCTCCCATCATCATGGGGCTTTCAACTAGTTTTAGATAACTGACATATAATAGTCTATTTACACTCAGACTGTCCTGGTCTGACAGCACTTTAGGACGCAGCATCACCACTGCTGGGCCTGTGCAGTCACTATTCATACACTTCTTCCCTCCTCCTTGGCCAACTCTCAGCAGCTTAAGAAGGAGCACGCGCTTAGAGGCAGCAGGCTACACAGGTTGACATCCCTGCTGTACTACATCCTAGACAACTTTATACAGAAAAATGAAATAAAACACTCTCAACAACAATTACATACTGAATATTATTTTAAGGGTATTTTATTCAGGTGTCCTCACAGTCTTTCATCAACAATATGAATGACAACTACAAACGTAATGGGCTACAGAGCCCTTCTTAATAAACTCTTAAACTAGGGGGCCAGTGTAATATTACCCTGCCTATAAAACATTTAAGTCAAACTTTAATCATTTGCCCACTACCTGTGAACTACAGAAAAACTACTAAGAGTGTAGTCACGGGTCCTACATGTACTAACGTGAATCCATCCAAGGCAGGTAGGTACATTAAGACATTACCCAGGAACATCACTAAAAACTGTAGATTGTGAAAATAAAAATAAATAAATAAATAAATAAATGTAGATTGCCAGGCTCCATCCCCAGAATAAGTCTCTAAAACATCTCCCTCAAACTGCAGTTTCAGTAGGAACAGGTACTTTTGAGGGGTTCTATTTCACAAACTCTGTCCACACTGTGTTGTCATTGTACATAACACTATGCTCACTGGATTTGGAAAAGAGCTGGCGTATAATGCAGACACTTTTATTTACAAAGAAGCTTTCTTCAAAGTACTAAATAAGCACAGGCTGTGTGTGTAAGAAGATCTCAATCCACATACACTATGAACTTAGCTGTCCATGAATGGCTTATATCTTAGGTAATGTCATTTTCTCCCACTGCTTCCTTGTCAGGCTTTCCTCAGGCCCTAGCAGCTCTCTTTAGCATCAAATGCATAGTTCCAATAGTGTGTTATTCACTGGTGGAAAGAGAGGAGGAGACACAAAGAGAAAGAAAGGGAAAAGAAGAGAAAGAAGGAGGTGAATCTCGAATGCCTGTAGAATCCTCACAGGCCATATTCTATGTGCCTTCTAAAGGTGACAAAGTGTCAGCTAGAATTAAGATACCACACACTAGAACAACTTGCAGATGAAACCTAGTACATTTTCTAGAGTCACACAGTTTACTTCAGTCATTCTGCAAAGTGTAGTCCTGTTAACGCACTGAAATCAGCAAAGAGCAACTGTAAGAGAACCTGAGCCAGAGACAATCTATCCAGCAGATGACCTGAGACTGGTGCTGTGTGACCTGCAAGAGGAACAGCAGTTATCCTCCAGGTGAGGGTTCTGTTACTCCTAAGAATTTCTGAAAAGTTCTTAATACAAACGAAACAGGTCATGCTAAAAATCCTTTCCTCTGCAAATGAAGTCTAAGCAGGGCACAAGTCGAAACAACACTTGAGCTAAAGTTTACAATAAAAATTATTTATGTTGAAATTACCTTGTTTTCAAGGAATTCAGAAATAAAATAACTCCCTTAGAATTTACAAAAACAAGTCTGAATGAAAGTGAGTCAAATCCAAACACTAAGATAGAGAACCCCCACCCCACCTGCAAATCAGCCAACTGTTAATGAGCATCAGAGAGCCAAATCAAAGGGCAGAGGACAGCTGGATACCAAACATGCTTCAGTTCCATCGCTTCTTCCCTGCTCTTTATAGGACTGCTTCTTAGAAGGGATCTGAATGTGTTCTTAGCAGGCATTTACTGTGACCCCAATAGAATGTTCCAATATCGGAAAAGAAAATAATGAGAAGGAAAACTGAGTAAAACAGACTCCAGCATTTATGACTAACATAAATAAAAGGCTACAGACCTCTCCAAAGTTACAGGGGGTGAAACTCCACTCAGCAGGAATGAGGGCAGAGCTAGAGGGCCGAAAGTATTTGATGAATTCCTGCATGGCAAGACCTGCAGTCTCTCCATCTGCCTTGCACAGCTAGCAAAGGCCTGGTAACACCGCAGGGCAGCAAGGTCGTTCTTTAAACCAATATTCAGCTTACTTGTCCCAGTTATCATTTAAAAAAAAAATCACTGTGAAATTTCTGCTACAACTTTAAAAGACTAGTTTGTAAGTTAGAACTTATGGTGGAAAAAGACATTTTAAAAATAGTGGATTTCTGCTTAGGAAAAAACTATGGCCATCTCCATCATTCTCTCAACCAGTAAGGGACCAGGAGCTACTACACTGACAGTAGACTAACACAATTGAAAGCCTGCTTCCAACTTTGACTTTTAAAACTCAAGTCAGGGGAGATGGTAAGATGGCTCAGCGGGTAAGAGCACTGACTGCCCTTCCAAAGGTCCTGAGTTCAAATCCCAGCAACCACACAGTGGCTCACAACCACCTGTAACGAGACCTGATGTACTCTTCTAGTGCGTCGTTAGTCAGTTACAGTGTACTTATGTATAATAATAAATAAATCTTTGGGCCAGAGTGAGCAGGGACTGAGCAAGCAGGGCCAACCAAAGCCAACAGAGGCCGTAAAAAAAAAAATCAATACCCAACAATCACATGAAGGCTCACAACCATCTGTACAGCTACAGTGTACCCACATACATGAAATAAATGAATGGATCTTTTTTTAAAAAGTCAGTAAAAATATCCTTCAAGATTATTTCTTTTTATTATTATTATATCATATCTAAGTACACTCACTGTAGCTGTCTTTAGACACACCAGAAGAGGGCATCAGATCTCATTACAGATGGTTGTGAGCCACCATGTGGTTGCTGGGAATTGAACTCAGGACCTTCAGAAGAGCAGTCAGTGCTCTTACCCACTGAGCCATCTCACCAGCCCAAGATTATTTCTTTCAATATTGACCTTTTTTAACTTTTTTAAATATTTAGGAAAGAATTTACACTGTTGGACAGACAGACCATAGCTGTGAAGGGCAGTACACTGTGGTAGTACACTCCTACAACCAAACACTCAACTCATCACTATGCTCTCTTAGCCACAATGCTCTCACAATCCCTAAGCTGAAACTACAGTCTGAAAAACAAATTGTAAATTTTAAACATATAGATTACATAGTAGTTGGCAGACCACCAAATTAGTTATCAAAATATCATTTGGAATGGTTCAAGAGGAAGGTAAACTACACGTGTATTAAAATGGGGAATATTAATTTTTCAAAGATCCTACATGTAAATTATTGTCCATTTAAATATGAAATTAAACATATCACACTCCAATATGCTTAAATATGCAAAAATGCCTAAAAGGTCTAAACTGGTAGACTTTTTATTCTAAAGAATTTAACAAAATATCTATTTTTAACTTTTTTTTTTAATTTTATGTGTTTGAGTACATGTCTGTGCCACCTGCAGGCCAGAAGATGGTATGGTATGTATTCCCTGGAACTGGAGTTACAGAGAATTATGAACAGATAGAAAACCAAACCCAGGTCGCCTGCAAGAGCAGCCAGTGCTCTTAACCACTGAGCCATCTCTCCAGCACCAACAAAACATCCCTTATTAAAGCCTGGGATTCTCTCATTCTCCTAGAACTGGCTCCAGTCAATTACCAGTTCTATATTCATATCACTTACTTCATTGATGATTTTTTTATCTTACTTATATTATACTTTTCTAATATGAACTATAAAATCATGAAAATCAATATCAAGATTTATCTAAAAACAGTAAAAATGTCATAAAATAAAGCTGCAAGATTACAAGAGCTAATTAAAGGTCTATACCTAAACAGTGCTAGTTTCTCCTTCGTGCTGAAAAATTTACAATGGCACATGAAAAACTTAGTTCCACAAATAAATGAAGTAACAATTCAAGGCATTCCAACTTGGTAAAATGCTGAGTCTATTCATTCCACTTTCCTCCAGATCACTAAAAGAAGCCAGTTCTGCTTATTATTGTAAATTGTGAAAAATGAATTAAAAAAAGTACTACATACAGTCTTCATAAAGACATCTTCCGGGTAGGGAATATTTATTAGGAGCTCAAAATGATCAACTAAAACCTTGTAAGAACATAAACTCTGAATCTTCTCAAAATATTGCTTTTCTGAAACTGCAAAAGCCCCAAAATAACTTCTGCTTCATGCACAGATCAGATGTGGTATGTAGGCGCTTTCTGTCATGTGGTAACAAGCTGTTCTGATGCAATACAAAAAAATATGACCCAACTAAGAACAGCCTTGGTTGGCTATCTTAACTCTGCTGCGGTGTGGCATAAACATGGAATCATTCACTTTAGATGAGGACTTTATGCACTGATTTTCAGGGCACATGCTCTTTGGCTGAGTAGATAAGGACCAGTAAATGACTGTACTCAGCAGTGAGAACAAACTTTAGCTGATACAACCCACACAGGAGGAGCCATTCCCACCCGCTTCCAGGCAGTCTACTGTGTAAGGAGGGAAGGTGCAGAGAGGCAGTCCATGTGCGCAGCAGCAACTCTCAGAAAAGCTTGGCTGACTTTAAGAAGGGGTCTTTGCTCACTGTACCGCAGATTCAGGGTCCAGGAACCAAGAAACCACCTAGGTTCTAGACCCACAGCTCACCTTTCTGAAAAGCTAAGGGAAAACCTCCATCTGAAGCCTGCTTGCTGACACAGTTTAAGTAATCAGTAAGTACTGGTGTTCATTTTTGAAACTAACCAAGAGTGTTTAACAGCAGTCACTGTAGCATCAGCAGGAAAGAATAGCAGGCCCTGGAACACCAGGGGAGAGGACAGGTGAGAGAAAGAGTTTAGAGCCTCAGATATCACTAGAACACACAGGCAGGACCCTCTGCTTACCACAGCTCTTCAGACTCATTCTCTAGACCTGTACCTTCCCCTGTCCACACCCACCTTCTCCTTTGACTGTCAAAGCCTGTCAAAGTAGGTGGTCAAAGCCTCTTACCCTACTCTAGATGCAAAACAAAAATACACTCTGCATGCACAGAAAGAACATCCTCCCTAGGGATACAAGTGAAAGCCATTCAAAGGCAGTAAGTCCCCACACACTATAAAATGGCTCACATTCACAACATATCTTTTAAGCCAAGCTTGAATATGCAACCTGTTGGTAAGCTGAGGACATTAGACACATTTTTATAATTAAATATTACTTTTATAAAGAGAAAATTTTTCAAAAAATATATACTTACTGTAATTTTTATAGCTTTGTTCAAGACATTTACCCACTCCACTAAGTCCTGCTGATCATTAGCTTGTAGAAAGTATTTTCTCATTCCTGCATTCATAACTGTCAAAAAAAGTACATGAAATATTATACTTGTTACCTCTAAATTCTGTTTAGAACATCTGTAAAAGTTTTACTGCAATTCTTGGATTTTACAAAATATAAAACACTGCTTCCTTTTTTTTTCTTTTTCTTTTTTAAAGATTTATTTATTATTATAAATAACTACACTGTAGCTGTCTTCAGACACCAGAAGAGGGCGTTAGACCTCATTATGGGTGGTTGTGTGCCACCATGTGGTTGCTGGGATTTGAACTCAGGACCTTCAGAAGAGCAGTCAGTGCTCTTACCTGCTCAGTCATCTCTCCAGCCCTAAAACACTGTTTTCATCGCTAAGTTACACAGCCAAAACTCTTCTAGGGCCAGTCTTCACTAAATGAGTATACTGATAAATAGTGAGTCAGTCCTCCAATGATGCATACTTCAGTTAACACAGGTCATCACAGTGAAGTATCACTTGGGAATATTCCTTCACACTTCAGCCAGTATTTCTGTGGAATAATTTTCTTCATACAGACTTACTGGGTCACAGAGAATTAACATTATAAATTTTGTTTTGGGGAGACTAGAAAGATGGCTCAGCAGTTAAGAGCATTAGCTCTACTTCCAGAGGACCTGGCTTTAATTCCTAGCACCCATCCCCATCTGACAGCTCCCAGCCGTCTGACCCTCCTGCTTCAGGGGATCCATTATCTATCTTCTTCTAGTCTCCGAGCACTGCATACAAATGGTGCACAGACATACATGCCAGGAAAATACCCATACTAATAAAAGAATTTTCTAATTTTTAAAATTATTAAAACACAATTTTAAATTTTTCTTTTTATTATGCCTCATGTTTTTAGGAGACAGAGGCAGGTAGATCTCTGTGACTTCAAGGACAACTTGGTCTACAAAGCAAATTCCAGGACAGCCAGGGCTGATACACAAAGAAACCCTGTCTCAGAAAAATAAAAAAAAACAAAACCTGAATACCTATACAAAAGTTTCTCCTCAATTGTGTATACAAAGTTTCTATATTTCTATATTCATCTATATTATTATTAGTATCGGTGCTAAATATACATCCTCACTTGAAAGTCATGAAGCCTGGGGCCTGAGCTACACCTTAATTTCATAGTTTCCTGGTAGCAACTCCTCCAGATCTAAGGCTTTGTCTTGCCTCTTTCCTCCTATCTCCTGGTCTGAGAGTGGAATGTTTCAGGCTGTCTCCAATGTTTGAGTCACTGCAACATCTAACCACCTGTAATAATTACCTTGGGACCGAGAAATGCTTCAAATGGTGCTTCTATTCAGTTCAATAGATCATTTAGTGACCTAGTTAGTTGCCAATTAGTAGATAACCAGACCTCATTTGAATTTAAATTTGTTTTGTGTGTGTATCAGGCACCTGCGTTTACTCCATGAATTCTGTATATTCTTTTACTCACTTCTTGAGTTGCTCAGTTATAATTTACTGATCTGCAGGAGCTTTTCTATTAACTGACTGCTTTAGGGGGCTGGTGAGATGGCTCAGCGGGTAAGAGCACTGACTGCTTTACTGAAGGTCCTGAGTTCAAATCCCAGCAACCACATGGTGGCTTATAACCATCCATAATGAGGTCTGACGCCCTCTTCTGGTGCATCTGAAAACAGCTACAGTGTGCTTACATATAATAAATAAATAAATCTTAAAAAAAAAACCAAAAAACCTAACTGCTTTATCACAAGCACTTTCCCTAGTCTGTCATTAATTCTCATTTTGTTATGGTATCTTTATACAATAAACATCCTATCAGTTTTCATTTTAATCTTGTAGATTTCATATATATGAAAACCTCCATAACTTAGGCTTATAAAACATCTTTATGTTTTAGCCTCTATAACATTTAGCCCCAAAATAATACCTGTATTTAATTTTAAATATACCTGGAGCTTTTACACACACACACACACACACACACACACACACACACACAGACACAGAGCAAACAAACAAAACTGTCGCCACTGCAGAGCTGAGACAGCGAGCAGATGACCCGGAGCGCCACGACAAACCTTTTTTCTTTTGAGATACAGTCTCATTATGTATCCTTGGGGGCCTACATCCTCAAGAGACAGATCAGGCTGGCCTCAAACTCATAGAGATCCACCAGGCTCTGCCTTCCAAATTCTAGGATTAAAGGCACACTTTCTATGAAATTTATAAATGTCCACTTGGGGCCTAAGACTATACACTTCATAAAACACATCTGCAAACAGCTGTCTACAAGCCATAAGGGGCTCTTCAATCATACCTATTTATATCATATATGCATCTATGTAGAAAGTCAAATACTACTGTAGGAGCCAAGGCATCTGAATAGCCACAATATTGAAATTGTTCACATATCAACTTCCAAGGCCAGGTGTGGTAGCATACACTTTTAATCCCAGTACTCTGGGAGGCAGAGGCAGGCCAATATCTGTGAGTCCAAGGCCAGCCTGGTCAACACAGTGAGTTCTAGGACAGCCAGGACTACAGAGTGAGAGAACCTGTCTCAAAACCAAAGAAAAACAAAAAACTTTGATAAGCCTCTACCATAACTCTGAATAATTAATATACTAGCATTCAGATGAATATGACTAAAAGAGAAGAAGGAAATGAAAACCCTCAAGGGCAAAGCAAAATTATTTTTCAAACACATAAGACTTTAGAACTGGGCCTGAGAGCAAGGCACTCTCTTTAATCAGAGCTCCCTGGCCAAGCTTAGGGTCACAGAGAAGAAGTCAAAGTATACTTCATGAAGCGCCACAGAAAAGTCTGAAAATCAAAAACACTGCCATCAATTGTACTTTTATATGAATGGAAAATTAACTATCTCTGTGTGTGTGTGTGTGTGTGTGTGTGTGTGTGTGTGTGTGTGTGTGTGTGCGTGCTTGTGTGTATCAGTAGTAATTCCCAAGGACATTGTGTCTATCAACAAACAACTGCTGTTGTTAACTTCAGCAGTCAGTTCAGTATGCTTTCAAAACTTCTCCAAAAGTGCTGTTTGAAGCCATTTACAACAGTAACTCTGGTCCCAGGAAAATCTGACAGGCACCACCAGGCACATACTTGCCCAGACATACATGCAAGGAAAGCACTCATATACACAAAATAAAATAGTAAGTTAAAAATAAGAAAAAATCTAATATGTACTGCAACAGCTGGAACAAAGCAAATATATAATACACAGACTCCTAATGAGAGATATAAGGCCAACATAACTAAATTTAAAAACTCCTTGCAAGCCAGGCAATGGTGGTACATGTACTTGGGAGGCAGAGGCAGGTGAATTTTTGAGTTCAAGGTCAGCCTGGTCTACAGAGTGAGTTCAAGAAAAGCCAGGACTACAACAGAGAAACCCTGTCTCAAAAAACCAAAAACAAACAAACAACAACAAAAACTCCTTGCAGTTTGAGGTATAGCTCAAAGTTTGCTAACCATGCACAGGCTCGGGATTGCATCTCTAGACATCCCCCCCCCCCCCATATCAAAAACTAAAACAGCCGGGCGGTGGTGGCGCACACCTTTAATCCCAGAACTTGGGAGGCAGAGGCAGGCAGATTTCTGAGTTCGAGGCCAGCCTGGTCTAAAAAAAAAAAAAAAACAACTAAAACGAACCAAAAACTTGCCACTCTTGGCATAACTTGTGGTTTGAGTAAAATCGGACATGCTTTTATTTCATGACAAGAGGGCACAGACATCTGCCACAAACTAAGAAGCCAGGAATCCACACAGCTGATGCTTTTATACAGGGCTCCAGAGCAGTCTAGTCTGAGTCTTGATCTCCTCATCTATGAATCAATCACCGTTCCCAGAGAAACAATGACAGTGCGAAGAAATGGACACACACCATCTTCGGGTTTCCAAAGAGTGTGAACTACTGGAAAGAAGTGTGTATGAAATGTAGGAAAGTGGGCAGACTGGGAAAGGAAGAGAAAGCCTTGACTACTACAAACACAAAACCAGGACCCCTCTCGGTTGCCAAGTTTTTTAAGCAAGAGTTTCACATGAACCAGAGTATCAGAGGTTCCTGCCTTTTCATCTGAGTATATTCTGATTCAAATCTTTTTTACTATTATTTTTTTACTTTTGCTCAAACAGAGCAAATAAAGCAAATGTAAAAAAAAAATTACATACATCACAGACATTATTAGTGCAACTGCAGCAAAAATTCTCTCATAGTCCACTAACGGCTGTGGCCACATCAGGTCCTATCTCATGTTCCCAGTTTTCTCGTTCTCTATTAATTAATCAATTAATTTTTGAGAAAGTGGCTCAGTGTGTAGTCCAGAGTGGCCTGGGACCTGCCATCCTCTTGAATGCTGAGAATGGAGGTTTATAAGTAAGATTGCCACACAGTTTTCTCTATTACCACTTTTAACTTCTGCTGATTCCACTTTTTCTCCTTTTTAATTTTGTTTTTCTCCTGAGTTTTACATTACTTGTTCCTTTTTCTGTCTGATAACTCTCCTCAAATACTAAGTAGTCTGGCCTGTCTGTTACTATCTTAAAGGAGTACTAAAAGGTTGGCTGTACCCTCTTGGGTTGTGGGGTTGCAACCTTGCACAGCTCATTCACTGTCAGCAAGCTCTCCTAGAGGAAATATCCAGATGTCAGCATCATTCCTCAGTTCTTGAGGACAGGCAGGCTCTACCCACCTATGGCTGGCAGCAGCTGGCTGCAATCAGTATTCAGATTCTCCTTTAATCCTCCTTTCCAGTTTCATGCCTCATTCCTTCCCTTCTCTGGGATTAGTGTTAGTTTCTATTTCTGGAGACACCACACATCCCATTCCCTGCTGGGCTGGGGGAGGGTGGCTGCCCACAGGAGCCAGATGGAGATGGAGACAGAGGCTGTTTGTTGTTGCTGTGGTGGTTGCCTTGTTCTTAAGACATCCAAACAAAGAACCTGTTCTTAGTTCCCCCTCACTGTAGCCTCTCCCACTGCCCCAAACAAGACCCATTAGCAAAGCCTAGTAGAGAAAGGTGGGACAGGACACTAAAATGGTTAGCTCTTCACTGGTCTTTCTCTGCTCTGCAAACTTAGCTACCATTCCTTCATTCGCTTCCAGATTTATATACTGGGGATCACCTGGTCAAGTCCCCTCCCGTTATCAAAGGTAAGGTTTGAGTCTTTCTCGTCCCCACTGTTTCTGGGCAATTAGAGCTATGGTGCCACTTAGAATGACAATCAAACCATCACAAGGACTAACAAGAAGCTCATCTTAATCTTTGATTTCAACTAAAATCACTATTCTAACTAGGCCCAATGTATGGATATCGAGTTTATACAATTCTCAAACTATCAAAGTTCTCTGTTAGTTGATGAGCCCTGACACCTTTCAATTACAAGGCTCTGAAACATTCTCTTATTTAGTAACTGTAATTCTAATCTGCAGTGAATGTCCAACTTTTACAAGAGTTTTTTAAGTAGGCCTCTTGAGTTGCTAACTTCAGTCTGTTCATAACAGCTTCCCCTAATTGGACACATGTGGCTGCCATCAAATACTGCTCTAAACATCAACCTGCAGGACAAAGTCATCCTTACACACTAAAGAGAG
Organism: Mastomys coucha; assembly: GCF_008632895.1. Lineage (NCBI taxonomy): Eukaryota > Metazoa > Chordata > Mammalia > Rodentia > Muridae > Mastomys > Mastomys coucha. Next base: position 119,975,420 of record NW_022196904.1, on the reverse strand, counting down.
CAAAGAACTTAAACATGAACATTAATTCTAAACCCCAAAGTATCTTTTTCTTTAAACTTCAATGGTCCCTTTTTATACCAATTGGGCAATCTTAACTTCTGTCCCTTCCATCACTATAACCTAGAGAGGGTGGTAATCTTGTTTGACCTACCACTGATTCTCTTAACACACTCTAAATTTCTCCATTTGTTAATGCACACTAATTGTAAAAGCCAAGAGGTCTCACTGTGCCAGGGAGTATGTCCATGCTCCTGGGACCCTTTTCTTGCTCCACGTTTTAGTTACCTGTATCACTGCAACAAAATATCTAACAAAGCAATTTAAGGAAGGAAGGATTTATTCTGGCTTTCAGGCGATCCTAGGCAATATAGCCCATCATGGTAGGGAGGGCATGGTAATGGGAAGAGGAGGTGGGTCACACTGCGTCTGCAGTCAGGAAGCAGAGAATGATGAATCGGTGTGCTCTGCTCACTGCCTCTTCAAGACATGTAAGAGATACCCACATTAGGATGATCGTCCCACCTCTGTTACAGAGTTGTTTTCATGGTGGTTCTAAATTCCACCAACTTGACAATCAAGATTAAGCATCACACCCCAGGATCCTGTCCCATACTGTTTCTCTTCTTCCCTGACCTCTTCTACTTTCAGATCATTTTTTACCTCTACTTTCCACATATATAAAAAAACAAAACAAAACAAAACAGCCCTTCTGGGCATATGCTTAAAGGAAATAAAATACAGCATACAAAAGAGACACCTGCAAACCCATGTTACTATTATTCATAACAGCCAGGATATGGAATCTGCCAAGTCTCCAAGTCTCTGTACTTTTTCTAACAGTCTTCTAGTTTCTCTCAGCATCACTGGCTCCATCCCAGATTAAGACCTTAAGTACAGTAGTTCAAAAGCCACATGACTCATCTGCTTAACTCCTATGCGTGAAGCCAGCATCCTCATTCACTTTAAGAGCTCTTTCTTCCCTTTCTCAAAATAACAACATGCACTAGTCAATACACCACACTGACTTCAGCTTCCACTTTATACACCATGGTCTCCTCCCTTGCACACCTGTGTCCATGAGGTCTTATTTCTTCTCACTGGTGGTAAAAAGTGATCTGCAATTTACTTGGTGCCTAGCATGGGTGTCCTCACTCATGGAGGCATCCCTGATTCTCTATCTCCTCTATCTACTGACTACTGGAATGATGCTGATGGAATGGTTGCAGCAGTCCTTTTATCTGTCTGTCAGCCAGCACCAACACTCCACATTCACCCACAGTCCACTGTGTCCTAGGATTCACTAAGCACCTGTTCATCAATCTACTATCCTCAATGTCTCCTGCCTCCCGTTGTAAATATCTCCTCCCTCACAAAGACCAAGTCCACTGCATTATTTATGTGGTCAACAGAGAATAATACAAGGTACAGAGCTAAAACTACCTGAAATACTGCTGGGTGGGACCATAAGAGCTACGGGAGAGTGCAGAGCAGGTTAGAACCAAGATGAGAAGGGGGTAGGGACTTGAGGTTGATAGCCAGAGTCAAAGTTTTAACCCTCACCTGGGATGATGGCTATAAAGGAATTTCTCACAGACTAATTCATTAAGCCATAGGTTTATGCCTTGTAGCTGTTTTCCTTTATAATATGATAAAAAATTTTATCAGCCTAACAAACAAAATTACAAGTAGAGCTGGCAAGATGGCTCAGCCAGTAAAGGGACTGAGCCTGAGTTCAATCCCTTGAACCCACATGGTGGACTAAATTATTCTCTGATGTCTACATTGAGCACCGTGACACTTGTGTGCATGCGCACTCTCTCTCACACACACCCGCATACACACACACACAAATAAACATTTTTTAAAAACAACTAGGAGGAGGTTGGTGGAATGATATCATTTAGAAAATAAAATAATGTAAACATGGCTACTTACCAAAACAAAACTCTGCCTTTGGCCTTAACTTAGTTGCATCGCTAACCTAGTAAGAAAAAGAAGTCTGAGTTACTCCTCCACACACTACAATACTCAGTCTATAATACTACGCACTCTTCCACGTGCACAATTTCTCACTTAGTATACCAATCTGAAATTAAAATTTAAAAGCAACCTAGCAAATTAGATATAGAATCTGGGTCCCAATTATAAGAAAATGCTTCCACATTTTCTTTGAATATATGTGAAGAAGCTGAAAGTATACCAGCAAACATTATGTCATACAAATACTATTGTGTGTATGTCACTTGGCATGACCTACAACATGCCCTCAAAGAATACAGAAACTATGAAAATTCCCAAACCTCATATTTCTATGTTGGCAGCCAACAGTAAGCAAAGATGGTGGACTACATGCCTGTTTATCTTTAGTCCACAATTCCAGAAGGCCTTAACCTCTTTGAGAGGTCAACATGGCATTTCATCTCACCTCACAAGGTGAGATGAAACAACCAGCTGCACAACTTCAGTACTACCCCTCTGAGGACGATGCCTTCAGAACCTGATTCATGATTACTGTCGGGCAGTTTCCCAGTGACAGAACCCACAATGAATTCTTGTCTGGAGTTCCTGATGAATCCCAACTACAATTCACAGCCCAGGCATGATGGAAATTTGTTCTAGGAATAATTGTAGGGAAAAACAGCATGCCTAAATTAGAACAATAAAATTGTACAATGCAAACTCCAGTAAAAGCTTCAGGACAGAGCAGAAAGAGAGGTACTGTACAAAAGTTACATTGTAACAGGAGCAGTGAAGGAGGAGAAAGAGTGGCCACTCCCTGCCTGCTTCCCTGAGCTAGCTAACACTTCACTTAAAGAACAATCTCCTGTCTTAAAATACAAGGCAGTGGCAGGCGGATTTCTGAGTTCGAGGCCAGCCTGGTCTACAGAGTGAGTTCCAGGACAGCCAGAGCTATACAGAGAAACCCTGAATACAAGGCAGTGTCTGAGTTACAGATAGAATCCCATTCTCATCAGCTTATGTCAACTAATTCTTCCCATGTCACTCTGTTGACAGGGAAAGCACTTGGTGGTGTGCTTGCATCCCAGTGTAAAACTACCATGGGCAACCAAGCAAAACTGGGGTCAGACTTCATTCTTACAATGGAATCTTCATCTCTACAGGAGGCAAGCTGCCAGCCACTCTGAAAAACATTTTCAATGTCTCAGTTTACAGAAAATATTTATCTTCTAAAATTTAACAATTCAACTTAAGCTGAATTGTTTATTCTGTTTAAATATGTATTATTTTGTATTTAGTCTAAGGAACAACAACAGAAATCTACTTTGTCAATGAGAACAAACGCCTATATTGTAAAACTAATAAAGTATTTTATGTATAAAGACAGGTGTCTATATAGAGGCACATCTGTAAATTGGTGTACTGTTAAAGCAACCGACACCTGTCACAAGACAATACTGAGTCACTCCATTAATAGTAGTAGTACTACTACGTGTGTTACTACCATCAACCATACTAAGTGTGTCACTGTCATTTGCACCTCAACTTTTAAGTTACCAACAGATGCTCATAGCTATGGTGTAAAGCAAAGTTACACACACAGAGACAAACCCCCAGGACTAACACCTCAGTAACTTAATCTTAACTTTCCAAAACACTAAAAACAAGTTGTGGTGGCCCACACCTTTAATCCCAGCACTTGAAAGGCAGAGAGAGGCAGCTATATCTCTGTGAGTTCAAGGCCAGCCTGATCTACATAGCAAGCGCCAAGGCAGTCAAGACTACTTAGAGAGACCAGGTCTAAACAAAACAAACAAATAAACAAATAAATATGTAAACATATATAAATAAGTAAATAAGCCAGTTCAGGAATGGTAATCCCAGCACTCTAGAGGCAGAAACAAGTGGATCCCTGAATAAAGGCCAGACCAGTCTCCATATGAGTTCCTGGTCAACCAAGGTTATACATATATAATGAGACCCTGTCTTAAGCAGCAAAAA
>NW_022196904.1:119948895-119971343 GCF_008632895.1 Mastomys coucha | reverse complement strand
ACATATAATCTAAATTTTTAAAAATTAAAATTTAGTACTACAAAATCAATTTTAAGAAGCAGAAATCAGTAAATCGAAGTGAAAAGGAAAACCACCTTATCCCTTCAACATGATGAAAGTGCACATTTTCCTCAAAATAAAACACAAGGGCTGGAGAGACAGCTTTGGTTAAAAGCACTTGTAGCTTTTTCAGAGACCCCAATTTCAGTTCCCAACACTTGCGTGGCAGGTGGCTCCCAACCACCTAACTTCAGCTCCAGGGGAACGGATGCCCTTTTTCGCCAGTACCCATATGCATAATATATTCACACATGCACAGGCGTACACACACAATGAAAATAAAAATCTCAAAAATATAAAAAACGAATAGTCAGAGGCAATGGAATTTTAAAAGTTGGGAAAATGTGTAACTTAAAAACTCTTCCCTAGAACTTCCAAGACAGAGCCTGTCAGCTGACTTCCCTCCTGCTCTATTTATCATTTAATTTTCAGACAATGTCTTCCTGGGTAACGAAAGCTGGCCTCAAGTCATCAATCCTGCCTCCACTTCCCTGATAGCTACAGGTTTGCCACTGACCTTAGCAATTTTTCCTTTTTGACATTCATGTACCCGATCATAAAAGCCAATATTACTTCTATTAATTAGCCACATCCCATAATTTAAACTCATGTTCTTTCCAGTTTTACCAACTTAAAAGAACTTCATAACAACAGTAGCCAAGTACTAACTTCAGCATGTCCAGAACCTGAGCATCACTGCTCAACCACAGAAAGAGGCTGCTCTGTTCTGTCCACACTCCCACATAAGACAATAACACAATGGGATCTGCACATGATGGCACATACTAATCCCAGCACTCAGGAGGACTGAAAACTCAAGGCCAGCCTAGGCTACATAGGTAAGACTTTGTCTCAGAAATATCAAAGATCAACAAAAAAAAAATTAATCAATTTTTAAAATAATATATAAAGTCTACCTTTGAAATGTAGGTAAGTTTAATGGCTCCAACCCGTGATGATCCTGAAGGCAGGTTCTAAAAATAATTATTAAAATACAATTAATACCCAGCATTATTTATTCATTAGTAATGATAATAATGTAATATACTAAAAACATTTGAAATTTTTTAAAATAATGTTTTATAACCATACTTTATTCAGTTTACACATGTACTAGATCTGACATCAAGATAACACTGTAGGACTATGGGTGTGGCTCTGTGGTAGAACACTTGCCTAGCATGTGTGAGGCCCCAGGCTCTAGCCCCCAAGGCAAAAAAGTGAAACAAAACAAAAAGATGTCAACTTGGATAAGCAGCTGACTCTCACTCTGCTCCACTGTGGTATATCCTACAGCTAAATATCTGTCTTTCTTATTGTAGCTAAACTAATATTTGTCTTTGTGAGCTTAAAACTTTATAACATCAGATTCTATTTATGAAAGCAATGAGAAAATATTTAGAGACACAAAGCAATAGTTATAAATTTAAAAAATAATTATTTTATATTGATCTAGTAAAATTTATTTATCAAATATATCTCTTTTAAAATATTGGTCTTTTGACTCCAGGCAGAAAGCAGATTAGTACCTTGCTCAGCCATTCTCAAAGAAGCTTCCTCCTACAGCAAATGGGATCAAACACAAGAGACCCACAGCAAGACACTATGCAAAGCACTAAGCCCATCAAATAAGATGTCTCCATCAAATCCCTCCTCCCAGGGCTCAAGGAACTCAGAGAAAGAGGGGGCAGAAAGAGTTTAAGAGCCAGAGGGGATGAAGGACAGACACATCATTTAAACGATGTAAGTGTGATGCTAATATCTACTTTAAATGCTTTTTTTCAAAAATATTAACTGATTCTCTTTTTAATATTTTTTCCATTTTTATTTTATTACTGTTTTGAGATAGTATTGCATGTAGTTCACGCTGGTCTTAAACTCATTATGCAGCCAAGGATAAAGACCTACTTCTTTAAAGTCTCTACTTCTCAAATGTTAAAATCATAGGTGTATGTCACCACAAGCAATCAAATGATTCTCTTTAAGTCTTCTGCAAAGAAGTGTATAGATTGGAACAATTTTTTGTTTTGCTTTGCTTTTTTGAGACACGGTTTCTATGTGTATCCCTGGCTGTCCTGGAACTTAGCTCTGTAGACCAGGCTGTCCTCAAACTCGAGAGAACTGCCTGCCTCTACCTCCCAAATACTGAGTGAGATTACAGGTGTGCACCACCACTGCCTGACATACCAAAATACTTTTATTCTTAAATTTGGGATGTGTCTGTATCATAAAACAAGGAGGAGGAGGAAGAGGAAGGAGAGGCTGGACACTATCATGAAACATTGTGATGGGATGATCAAAATGTAAACTCCAAGTCTCCAACAGTTGCAAGTGGTAGTGTTGGACTGCAGTAGAAGATGGTTACTAGGGAGCTGTGGTACAACCTGGTGGAGAGGCACCTCCACACATGCACAAGCAAGCAACCAACCAAAGGCAGACACGAGCACAATGAATTAGGACTGTAGCTGAACAGAGTTGCTTTCGCAGCCTACCTGAGGCCCTGCAGCTACAGCAGTGATGAACTGCCCGCCACAAGCCAAAAAGAAAAAACAGTGCCTTGAGAACTTGAACTAAGAACTAGACTTGGAGAGTCTAAATGGAAAACTAAGAAGCAAGTTTAATCTGTTGAAAATCTGAAACTAATGAGAAAGCCGGAGGAGAGTCAGTAATACAATGAGGATTTGCTTAACACATTTTGAAGATAATGATCCATTTGCATTAGAGGGGAAGAAGGAAGTAATACAACCATAATGGGTGGGGGGGGAGCAGGGGGACATGAGACTGAGTCCAGTCTTAGTGAAACAAAAACACTCAAGTTAAAACTCCCTCTGTCTAATCCCAGCACTTGGGAGGCAGAGGCAGGTGGATTTCTAAGCCTGGTCTACAGAGTGAGTTCCAGGACACAGAGAAACCCTGTCTCAAAAAAACAACAAAAAAAAAAAGAGAAAAAAACTCCCTCTGTCACAGTTCAGGCAGAATCCATCTTTTAAACTTACTTATAATAATGTACATTAAAAAATAAGAGGCAGAGACAGGCGGATTTCTGAGTTCGAGGCCAGCCTGGTCTACAGAGTGAGTTCCAGGACAGCCAGGGCTATACAGAGAAACCCTGTCTCGAAAAACAAAACAAAATAAAATAAGCCTACTTATTTATTCTAATGAATGACTGGGCAAGCTCCTGGAAGACTAAACATTTCATAGTTAAGACAAACATGAAATGGGAATCTTTGGCAGGAACAAGTTTTCAAAGCTTTTTAAATTCTACCTATAGTTAAACTATATTATTATATGCTTTAAACTATATACTGTGCACAAAATCCCAAGTATAGATCATAAGGAATGAATGTATAGATAGTAAAATTATAAATCTTTAAAGCTTGAAAGGCTACAATCATATATATTTTATGCTTAATTTTTTTGGTTTCTTAAAAATAGGAGGATTAGGGTTAGAAAAAATTAGACAAAAAATGAAAAAAAATAAATGTCTTTGGCAATATTCAATTATAACCAAAGTTGAGTTTTCAAATACTGTTCAATGTAACATTTATATATTATAAATGACATATTATATAACATACTTATGTATATAAAACTACAACATATATTTATATGTATTTATATATAAAGTGATAACATACTATAACATAATATACATGTATAATTATAAATATAACATTATATAGTATAAATATGACAAGCCCTTCAGAATAACATTTTCTTTTAAGTCTTCTATCAGTCCATTATTTTACTTATCCTTATCTGGATAGACCTCTAAATCTTTTTTTGTTTGTTTGGTTGGTTTTTTTTTGTTTTGTTTTGTTTTGTTTTTTTTTGAGACAGGGTTTCTCTGTGTAGCCCTGGCTGTCCTGGAACTCACTCTGTAGACGAGGCTGGCCTTGAACTCAGAAATCCGCCTGCCTCTGCCTCCCAAGTGCTGGGATTAAAGGCATGCGCTACCACTGCCCATGTTATTTTCAATAATTCAAAATGGTTCTAAATTGCCAATTTCATGTAGCTTAATCTAATAGTCAGCGAGATTTCAGGAAGAGGTGTGTCTTGGTCTTTATTTGTAAAAGGGGAAGCAAATCTAGTATTAATGGCTAGTACACTGGCTGACAGAGACAAGTGTGTAAGTTCACAAGCTACAAAAAGACTTTAAATTATATAAATGTTCAGAAAACTCAATGTACTAACTACAAAAGGGACAAAGGTCTTTTAAAGAGTTCATGTGAGCTGAGTGTGGTGTTGCACACCTGTAATTCCAGCACACAGGAAATCAAAGCAGGAAGATCAAGAGTTCAAGACTAGCTTTGGACTATAGAAGTATAGCTCATTGGGACAGCCTGATCTTACTATAGCTGGGACAAACTGCACCTGTCTCTCACACACACCCCTTATGCACAAAAAGTGTATGGGAAAAGACCTAGCTAAGTGCAAAGCTTAAAAGATACCTTCTTGCCTAAATGGACTATCTTTTTTTTTTTTTTTAATTTTTATTTATTTTATGGGTATGAGTACACTGTAGCTATACAGATGGCCATGAGCTATCATGTGTGTGGCTGCTGGGAATTGAACTCAGGACCTCTACCGGCCCGCTCGCTCTAACCCGCTCACTCTGCGTGATTCACTGTAGCTGTCTTCAGATGCACCAGAAGAGGGTGTCAGATTTTATTACAGGTAGTTGTGAGCCACCATGTGGTTGCTGGGATTTGAACTCAGGACCTTCAGAAGAGCAGTCAGTGAGTACTCTTACCCACTGAGCCATCTCACCAGCCCAATGGACTATCAATCTTAACACACTGCAGGCTCCTACACTGACTCCTTTGCCCTGCGTCTCTGAATCCTGGAATCATTACTCCTCCACTTCTAGGCCAAAGTCAAATCCAATCTTAGGTCAATTTTAAATGTTATCATCTCTAGTATAATGTCAGCTCCCTCTGCTTTTTGTAATTATGCTTTCTTTCTGAATTCCAAGTCCATGTTTCATACAGGGTAACAAATATACTTCATTTTTTATGTTTATATTTGTTAAGTGAGAAATTTTGGTAAAAGAGAAAACTGGAATAAGAATCTGCACAAGAATAAAAAATAAGTAAATAAAGGAGCTTTAGGGGAAATTTAGGAGAACCATATGTAAGGTCCTCTACAAAGAGAAGGAATACACTGACAACATATGCCCTAGCTCTGCAGGAACCAGCTGAGATCTAGCAAAGATTCAGTTTTACCTATGAATCATGTCCTAGCTAAATATCCAAGATCATAAAAGACAACAATCTGATTCATATGTTGAGGAAAAGAAGTCAACATGAACTTTTGATTTCTGCTGCCCTGTTATTTCTCCCACTGACTCAGACCAAGTAAATGAGGATAATAACCATGCAGCTGCTCAGCCAGGGAGCTGCCTCCTAAGAAGATCCTCAGACTCAGGGATAAGGGAATAAAACATTGTCAATAAGGTCTACGTGGACACTGCCAGAGCATGTCATTGCCAGCTAAAAAGTGAGCTCACAGTTAATATAAACTGGATTAAAACATATCTCATCCCCTCAAATTTCAAAGATTGCCTATAAATAAAGACTGGTGAGAAGATTTAAAGAACTGGATTTTAGCTCATACAAAAATAATAATTGATAATTTTAAATATAACCTATACTCCTTAGAGTATGTCATTCAACTTATGTCTAAACTGAAGACTCTTCTTGAGTAAGGGAGAGACAAAATTAATACTAAGATCCTTTGCAACCCTCAGATTTATATATAAATAAATATTTACACATTACCATATCAAAACAGATACAGGTAATGATGACTAGAGATTAGTTATAGGGATCTGTTTCTGGTTAGGTGAAGCACGGTGACCTTTGTAAAATTCCTGCTCTCTCCCAGGCTGTACAACCAGTGTACCAGGTAGGAAGCTGGCCAGACTCATCTGTCACTTTCCACATACTTTACTGTGATATATATCTCCATTTTTAGTTTTAGAATAGTTTTTATTTGAAACAACAAGTCCCACCAACAGGAAGTTTTCAACTACTCGACAGATCATTTTTAACTTCAGGTCTCTCACTGATCTTAAAACTTGGACTTTCATTTCTTTGTTTATTACTTACTGATATTTATTGGGGCAGTAGAGTGGGAGAAAGGGCCTGTACATCAGTGCTCATGTGTGGAGGTCAGAGAACAAGTTTTAGGAATGTGTTCTTTCCTTTTACCATGTGGATTCCAGGAGTCAGCTCAGGTCCTCAGACTTGGCCCCAGTCTCACTCGCTGAGCTCTCTCTTAGCCCTTAAAAGTAGGATCATACTCTTCAACTTCTTACATCTATCAGAGACTTACGAGGAAACAACAAAATCGAAAGTCCATTTCCATCACAGACTCATCACAATGACACTCAGGACAGCACATGATGAAAGAACTACATCTGCCCACGGGTATCAATGTTTCAGTAATTCTTCCAATGGTAACACTCACAGTCCTAGACAGAGCATCTCAAATCTGTGATTAGTCAAAACACTTTCTACTAGAAACAGTACTTCCCTCACATGAGGGAGAAAATATAGGTTCGGGGATAAATTTTAATTTCAATCAAATAAGCTAATTTTACTCTGAAGTTCAAATAAGAGTACAGGTCACAGATACCAACAGGGGAGAAAGTTAAACCGGTAGAAATAAACCTAAGTATGTACTGAGAAGAAGACAAATATATTGTCTATATCAAATTCTGTGATAGATACAGCTTTTTCATGCTGTTCTAAGGTAAGCTTCAGTTTTTACAAACCTGTGGGTTATCCATGTACCACACAAAGCTGTCTTCTCTGGTATCCAGGATGAAATACCTTCGAAGAAACTTCCCACTGTTCTCATTTTCTTCAATGTCTAGAAAACCACAGATGCGATTCTGCCGATCCACATAAGGCATTTCTGGGCTTGAACATTACACTGTAAGATGAAAGCATTAACAGTAAGCTAGGAAGAAGAAATTCCTCAACATCAAGATAGAGTGCAGTCTATTCCACAGGCAGCAAAGCTTCCACTGCATGCGAGGTCAGTCAGCAGGAGCTCATACCAACCTCGGACACAAAGCACTTCAGGGCTAAAGCTTGCCACAAATGTACACTAAATCCACTTCAAACTGGTGAAGACAAAAGAGCCATTCTGCTCACCTAAATAACTCACTTGATCTAGCCCTAAAATAAAACCAAGTGAACTAAAAATCAGCCATTCAAATTTTAATATCCTCACTTACAAATCAAGATGACCTACTTTTTATTTCATGGTTTTAAATTTTTTAAAAGATTTAATTTTTGTTTGTTTTAAGACAAGGTCACACTATGTATCCCTGCCTGGCCTAAAACTCACTCTGTAGACCAGGCTAACTCACAGAGATCCTCAAGCTTCTGTGAATTAAAGTCATAAGCCACCATGCCCAACTGATTTGTTTCACTTTTAATTATGTGTGTGTGTGTGTGTGTGTGTGTGTGTGTGTGTGTGTGTGTGTGTTTATTAGAGTATGCACATGCAAGTGTAGGTGCCAAGTTCAGCAGAGAGTGCCAGATCCCCTGGAGCTAGAGTTAGAAGAGTTTAGGTGCTGCATGATATGAGTGCTAGCATTCTAATTTGGGTCCTCTATAAGAACAGTATGCACTTAAACTTCTTAAGCTATCTCTCCAATCCCTTATTTTTTTTTTAGATTTATTTATTATTTTATGTGTATGAGTACACTGTAGCTGTACAGATGGCCATGAGCCACCATGTGGCTGCTGGGAATTGAACTCAGGATGGCCCCGATCGCTCTGGCACAATGTACTGTAGCTGTGTTCAGATGCACCAGAAGAGGATGTCAGATCTCACTACGGGTGGTTGTGAACCACCATGTGGTTGCTGGGATCCGAACTCAGGACCTTCGGAAGAGCAGTCAGTGCTCCTACTTGCTGAGCCATCTCACCAGCCCCCTCTTAGAGTATTTTTAAATTCACACAATAGCTAACATTTACTGACCACTGCTGTATGCTAGCCTCTGTGGCAGGTTCTCTTCTAAGCATAATCTTAATCTTCAAAGCTAACCTATGAGTAGACATCAGTATCTCCATTTCTTAGAATTCAACACTGACAAGGGAAGTGAGCTTTCCAACAAAGAGCAGGAAAGCCAGATGTAGTGGCGCACCTTCAATCCTATTGCTTGGAGACAGTGGCAGGTGACACTCTTGAGTTCCAAGCCAGTCTGGTCTACATAGAGAGTTCAAGGACAGCCAGGGCTACATGGAGAGACTCTGCCTCAAAAACAAATAAAAGACAGCAGGAATATGACAATCGCTTAAACACAGATCCTAGGCACAAGACTCTTATCAAGCACTCTTTAAACTGTTCAAAATAAAATTAATCAGAACAGCTAAATAAAGAAAAAAGGACCAGGAAGACATTCAAACATCACCCATGAAACCTAAGATTTTCACCTAAGAAAAGATTTTACATAAATCTGATCAAGTCACTAGATTTTCCTATAGTCAACTACTAATTTACAAGAAACATAGAAGACAGAAGATACTGAACTGCTCCACAAGAATCCAATCAGCAAAAGCCAAACTAGGAACAAAAGGACACACACCCAGGTTCTTCAGAAGGTAAAGAGGAGTTACAGGTTTAACCTGTTAGAGGGGCTCAGTAGTTTAACAGCACTGGCTACTCCAGAGGATCAGGGCTCAGTTCCCAGCACCTACATAAGACTGTTTTGTAACTCCAGTTCCAGGGGGCCTGATGTCCTCTTCAGCCTCTACTGTGTACTGCATACTCATACTGTGCACTGTACATACATACAAGCAGGCAAAACACCCACAAAAATAAAATAAAATAAAAATAAATCTTTAAAAGTGTTACAACACTAGCTTAGCACACATGCACTCAGCATATGCAAGGAAGGACCTGGGTTCTAGCACCACCAGTGCAAAAAATAAAGAAAAAGAAGCCACAAACAGTGGGAAAACACATAGTATACCTCTATCAGATAACTGATATCTAAGAACAGAGTTAATCATTACAATCCAATAAGACAGCAGCAAAATGGGCAAAAAGCTTAGCAGAGATGTACACTAATAATGCTCATCATTATTCAAGAGATAAGACAGATTTTTAAAACAACTCTAAGATGTTCTTGACGCCTACTGGGACAGCCCAAACAAAACCAACAAACTAAGTAATACCTATTGTTGGGGATGTGGAGCACATGAACTTTTATATGCACTCATGGTGTGCAAAATGGTTTACCAACTCTGAAAAACAAATTAGCAACATCTTCTAATAATGGTTTTTGTTTGTTTTTGTTGTTGAGTTTGGTTTGGCTTTGGTTTTTTTGAGACAAGAGTTCTTCTGTGGAACCCTGGCTGTCCTGGAATTCACTCTGTAGACCAGGCTGGCCTCAAACTCAAAGATTTGCCTGCTTCCACTTCCTGAGTGGCTTCTAACAATGTTAAAAATACCTACACAGGGCTAGAAAGTTGGCTCAGTGGTTAAGAGCACTGACTGCTCTTCCAAAGGCCCTGAGTTCAATTCCCAGCAACCACATGGTGGCTCACAACCATCTGCAATGTGATCTGATGCCCTCTTCTGTGTATCTGAAGACAACTACAGTGTACTTATAAACATAAAATAAATAAATAAATCTTTAAAAAAAAAAATACCTACACAATACAAACCAGAAACTCCATTTCTGGGTATTTATCTAAATCAAATGAGGTCTGTTCACTCAAAATCCTGTAAGCAACTATTTACAGCAATATTACTCCTAAATATCCAGAATCAGGGCAACCCAAGTGACCGGCTGCTGTGTGCACGCATGCTCTAGCCACTGCAATGGAGCTTCATTTGGAAAGGGGTGAACTACTGATATACAGAGCAACAGAAACCTCCTCTGTACTGTGCTAAGAGACAGAAGGCAGACTAAACAGGCTGTGGAGGCAGCACAGATCACTAGGTGAAGGAAGAGACTGACTTGAAAGTGGTAAAGGTAAGATGTAATGGAGTGTTCTACACCTTGATTGTGGTGAAATACAAACTAAGTGTTTATCAAAGCTATAAAGTCTACTATGCTACAGGACATAGAAATCAAGTTGGGCCTGAATTTAGAATCCTTCCCAGCCAGTTTGAGTTCATAGTGCTGAAAGGTGCTGTAAAGGATACTAAGGAAGGAAATAGTCAATGGTTGTACTCCCTTGTAGACATGTCTGCTCAACACTGACCCACCAGGCAAAATATGGCCCCCTGGATCAACAGTAGCCACCTACTTTAGGGATAACCAAGCACTCTGGGATTGGACTGGAGGCCTGCTCCACAGGACAGTCTACATAGCTAATACTATAAACTGGTCAAACCCTATTACTAGGGAGGCCAGGGATCCAAGGGAAGAACTTACTACCACTGTTCTCCTAAATGGACATGTTGTCAAACTACCATAAACTTACAGACTAGAGCCACTGGAAGCCTAAGACAAAGAAGTTACTTTTTAAAGAGACAATAATAAATGCAGAGACTCCTATCTAGTCAAAATGCTGAGAAATAGCTACTGTTAAAGGCCAAGTCGACATCCACCATCAGACTACCTCTCAAGGCCCATTAAAGAAGTGGTGGTGAAAGGAATTAAAAAACTGGAGGAAGGAGGAAAGTGCCACAAAATACTGCCATCCAGACATGACATTGCAATTATGAACAGCAGCTATGAATATCTTCACAAGACTGGGCCCTTCAACATGCCATCACAGACAGAGGATGTATGTATGCATGGGGCTCCATCCTCTCCTGACAAGCTACTGTCTGATAAAGGTCTGATAATGGTTGCTTTAATGGTGCAGCCTCTGGGGGACTAGTTGGGGAGAATAAAAAGTTTAAAAAGAAATAAAGCAGATCATAGAAGGTAATAGGGTAAATGTAACAACATTATATGTGTTTGTGTGTGAGACACTGTAAAAAAATAAAGAAAAATATATTACAAGAGTGAATTACATGCAAAATAAAAAGAGCAAAGCAGCTGCCCCATCATGGTAGAAAAGATCACAGTACTTAGACCAGGGAAGGAACAACTACAAAGGACTTAAAAAAGATTTTTTGTGGGGTACATCATGATTGTGATAGTTATATAGTTGTAGATATGTCAAAATTCACAGAACTGTTCACTAAAATGGGCAAAACTGATTGCATGTAAGTAACATTTCAGTTATCCTGTGCTTAGACAAATACTTTATATACTCAACAGAACAGCCAAAATGAAGCAGACTAGCAATACAATGTATCATCAAGAACATAAAAGACATACGATTTATGTATATACTGTTGATAGGAAATATAAAATGGTAAGCTACTTCAGACATGTGGCCCACCCAATCCCATCCCACAGATCAGCCTAAAAGAAATGAAAACTCCTAAGCACAAAAAGACTGGCTCAGAGCAGCTTTACTTATAAAGATTTAGAGACAAAGATGCCCCTGAGTAAGTGAATGGACAATAATTGTACCAAGGCTAAACAATGGAATATTAGTTTACAGTACAAAGTAATTACGGACACGCAACAATTTGGATGAATTTCAAAATCATTATTATACTAAGTAGAAAAAAGGCTGCATAATTTACAACACAATTCAAGCTGTTTGGAACTGCGGGAAAAGGGGAAGAATTAGCATCAAAAAGCAAGCTGAAAGATTAGTAGCAATCCTGATCTTGGTGTGGTGGTGCACGCCTCTTTTAATCCCAGCATTGGGAGGCAGATATCTGAAATCAAGACTAATCTCACCTACATAGTGATTTCCAGGACAGCCAAAGCTATGAGAGAGACCCTGTTTCAAAAAACCAAACCAATAAGATCACTGACTGTGGATCCAAAGGACTCCGTTCAAGACCCAGCTACTGTCTGATGGCTTCCAGCTGTCTGAACTGTCTTGCGGGGCAGTGGTAGCACATGTCTTTAATCCCAGCACTTGGGAGGCAGAAGCAGGCAGATTTCTGAGTTTGAGGCCAGCCTGGTCTACAGAGTGAGTTCCAGGACAGCCAGGGCTACAAAAAACAAAAACAAAAAACAAAAAACAAAAACAAAAACAAAAACAAAAAAAAAGGAAAGGCCAATCTGGTCTACAGAGTGAGTTCCCGGACAGCCAGGGCTACACAGAGAAACCCTGTCTCAAATAAAACAAACAAACAAAAACAAACAAAACAAATAAACAAGTTAGTAGCAATTTAAAGAAATCCCTGATAAATAACTACAAATAATTTTTAAAGAATTTGAATGGCAAAAATTAACATGTAAGGCGGACCGTGATAGCCCACGCCTTTAATCCCAGCACTTGGGAGGCAGAGGCAGGCCTGATCTAGAGTGAGTTCCAGGACAGCCAGGGCTACACAGAGAAACCCTGTCTCGAAAAACCAAAAAAAAAATATATATATATTAACATGTATAATCAAAGCCAATAGAATATGTTTATTCACCTTCCTTTGCCAAGAAATATCAAGGATAATATATCAAAAATACAACAACAACAACAACAAAATGAGTCAAAGGCATGAATAGATATTGCAAAGAAAAAGATACAAGCAGACTTTGTGTGTGCTTCCTCACAGAAAAGCAATACAGCCTTAGAGCCTAAAAGAGAGCGAACAGAAAAGGGAAACCCCTGTATAATACATATGAATCTGAAATTCTATGAATTCTAGATCTTTGAAAACATGACAGCAACAGCAAGTCAACACTGTATGTGATCCCAGAGATCTAAACGCCTCCAACAAACATTAAAACCACCACATGATATGTCAGAGTTAAGAAATAATCATATAAACTCAAAATATCACCCCACAGCTTTCTTCCTAATCACAAAGAAGAACATGTATCTTTGCAATGGAGAGATGTTATAGCCCTACCTTTACCAAGTGTTTTAAAGTTGAATGAATCCAGAAACGCGATCTTAATCGATATGACTTCTCTCTTAGTAGAGTACATTATACTATTCTATTGATATGAAATATCAGGAATAAACGCATAAAGCAAGTAGATTCACAGCTGTCTACTTAGAGGAAGGTAGGCAGGAAATAAAGAATTGGCTATGGATAGAAAAGAATGGATTACTTTGAAGGGGTGATACAAATACTCAAAATTTTGGTGACAGATTACATATATATTTGGGTAAATGGCAGATGGGTGGACAGACAGATGGACAGACAGGCACATAGTCCTTTCTTTTGTCTCTACCCTACCACAACTCATTCTCAACACTGCAATAAAAGCAATCCCGCTCTTGCTCTTCCCTTCTTGCTCCCAATCTAACCCCTTGCCCCTTCGCCCCTCTCTCCCCATTCCCTTCCCCCCTTTCTCTCCACTTGCTCATGGCCGGCCTCTACTCCTCTACTTCTCTACTCTCTCTCTCTGTCTTTCTCTGCCTCTACTACCCTCTTAACTCCCCTCCCCATGCCCTGAATAAAATCTATTTCATATTAAAAAATAAATAAATAAATAAATAAAAAGCAACCCCGAAATCTAACAAAACATGATTCAAGTGCTTATTCAATAAAAACATATTTACCTCTTTTTAGGTGCTGTTGTAAATATTAGTTTAATCCTTATAACAATATTACAGACAAGAAAACCAAAGCCACATGGGAACCCATATCTTCTAACACTACATAATATCTCTTCCTGCTCAAAACACTTGGAACTGGGCAGTGATGTCACACACCAGCTGTTCAATAGAATTACCTTCAAGTTTCTGAAAACCCTGATGCCTGGGACCACCTCATGGCCCACTCTATCCCCCACCAAGATAAACTATAGAAGACACTCTGGGAGAGAATCCAGTCAACAGTATTTTGTTGTAGTTTTTTTATCCAAGGCCAAAACACTGTCATTTCAACAGGATCCCAGGCCACTCAGAGTAAAAACCAGGGCCTTTAGAAAAACCAAGAAGGCCTCATCTCCCTGCTCCCTCAATACCCACCCACCACCCACGCACTCATCTGGAACCAGACTACCTAAACAAGCTCCCAGGGTAGGGCAGAGAGTCACTTAACACAACTCCACCTCCTCTAACAGTGGAGACATGCCTAAGACCTTAGCCGAAGCTGCTACCCCACCGCTCAGCTCCCTTTCCTGAGACCTTAGCTGAAGCTGCTACCCTACCGCTCAGCTCCCTTTCCTGAGACCTTAGCCGAAGCTGCTACCCCACCGCTCAGCTCCCTTTCCTGAGACCTTAGCCGAAGCTGCTACCCCACCGCTCAGCTCCCTTTCCTGAGACCTTAGCTGAAGCTGCTACCCCACCGCTCAGCTCCCTTTTCTGCTTACTCTTCTCTTTAGCTCCTATCAAAAGCTAACAAGTGAGAACTTACTGTTTATGGCCATCTTGTCTATTTCCTTACACTAAAATGCAAGCTTCACAAGAGCAGAGACTTTTGTTTTTGTTTCTTCAAAGTCTACAATAGCATGGTGGAAAGTGTTCACAAACTACCTTCTGAATGAACTGTGAGGTAGCCCATAATTACTATGTCAAATGTTCAGGTTTCTAGATACAGAGCTGCTTTTTCTTCATCAGACAAAAACAAAAAACAAAAACCTCACATAGCAGACTTAACTGGTTTGTTTGGATAACACTAAGAAAAAGGCCCATGGTACTGTATTCCTATTTGAATTTAAATTCTCAGTAAAGAAGGCATCAAGAAAAAACAAAGTTACAGGATCAACCCACCTCCTCAAGTCTATTCTTCACCTTGATATATGCACCAAGACATATAGTTAGATTAAAAACCCAGTCACAAATTCACACTTAGAGTTATCATTCTCCTCATCAGTTGGGAACGAAGAAGCAAGTCAAGACACAAAACAAAAATTAGAGAAAAAAAAAAGGAAAAAAGGAGACCTGGAGAGATGGCTCAGCAGTTAAGAGCACTGACTGCTCCTCCAAAGGTCCTGAATTCAAATCCCAGCAACCACATGGTGGCTCACAACCATCCGTAATGAGATCTGATGCTCTCTCCTGGGGTGTCTGAAGACAGCTACAGCGTACTTACATATAATAAATAAATAAATCTTTGGGCCAGAGTGAGCAAGGCTGGAGAGAGAAGGCAAAGTGTCTGAAGACATCTACAGTGTACTTACATAAAACAAATAAATAAATCCTTAAAAAGAAAAAGGAAAAAGAAAAAAGGCAATTCTACACTGAAAGACTTTGCTCAGGCTACAGAATGCTATATTATTCGCTAATCAGATACTGTATGGAC
Source organism: Mastomys coucha (assembly GCF_008632895.1). NCBI lineage: Eukaryota > Metazoa > Chordata > Mammalia > Rodentia > Muridae > Mastomys > Mastomys coucha. The sequence continues at coordinate 119,956,043 of NW_022196904.1, read as the reverse complement.
CAGAATCTCACACAGACAAAGCAGAGGACATTCAGGTGTCCTTCCTTAGCCATGGAGAATGGCTTCAGGTCTCCCATGGCTACCAAGGCTTTTATGTGAAGTGGTACAGTATTTGCACACAACTCACAGACTTCTTCCTCTGTACAGTACCTCTAGATTACTTACAATACGGTCTAAATGCTATGCAGACGGTTGTTAATACAGCAATATAACAAGAAAACAGCCTATACATGCTTAGAACAGAAGGAATCTTTCCAATCTCTGGCTGGCTGAATTTGTGGACAAAGTCCACACCGTCCATACATCTATGCAGCCAGGCATAGCCTTCGCCTACCTGCTACATATAGCTTTCAGGACTCTGATACCCTGAGTACCACCTTGGCATCCTTTTCTTCAGTAGAAACAACTGACACAGAGAGAGAAAGAGGAAAGAAGTGTTCAGTGTCTTCAGAAAGAGCAGGGAAAACAGAAAGTGTTCACCCACAATAGTGGAAAGGGTGGCCAAGATATTATTATTTACACTGTCTAGGAGACAGGGAAACTGACATCGCATCTTCCAATTCACTTTCAGCCTACACAATAAACTGTGCAACAGACTGCCTCCCTGAGCAAGGGAACAATGAGAACTGATTTTTAAAAAAATTAATTAAAAAACTAAAATAAAAGCAGCAGAGCAGCAGCCTGCAAGCCACCACATGACATAAGGAGATGGACTGAGTGGTTAATTGTCAGCATACCTGTGCTCAAGTGGTCTTGGTGTTATCAAAAAACCTAACTACAGAGAACACACACACACACACATACACACACACACACACACACACACTCTCACTCTAAAGGTAACAAGCTGGGGGGAAGGTAGTATAAAAAAGGGCTAGCTACAGAAATTTCATGTTCAGGAACTCTGCAAGAGGAAGTTTCCATGTAAAATCTCACCAGAGACCCCAGCTTGTCTGTTAGACATCAATGGCCTACACTATTAATTAAGGAGGAATAGAGAGGAAATAAGTACATTTCCTATTCTTCTGACCAGTCCCTATCCAAGCAGATCCCCAAAGGAAGATAGCAAAAATGTTACAGAGTAAATTAATATTTGGCAGTCCCTCTGTATCCCAAGATAGAGGAAGTAAGTGGCCACATGCTGGGTAAGAGTGCAAAGGAGTTCTAAATTATGAGACTCGTGCTTTAAATTGGAATATACTACATTAGAGTCCCCTCACCCCCTTTTTCTAGACAAGAGTCTCACTGTATAGCCTGCCTCTGCCTCCCAAGTGCTAGGATTAAAGGCACTTTTAATAGCTGTAAATGATAGAAAAGCTATCGTTTTTTCATGGGGCAAGGGTGGAAAACAGAAAGATCCTTCAAAAGAGACTAAAAACAGTGAATGGTGAGCATTAAAATTGGCTTATGTTTATTGTCACTAGCTCAGGCTGCTCAGTAATCCAATGGCAAATGGACCTGCATAACCACCCTTAGTAATGGAAGGGAAGACCTGACATGGAAACTCTGAGGGAGGATTTACTATACTGGCTAAACTGTATCAGAAGCCCTCTGAGATCATCCCTAACTCTTGCACTAACAACTATCTTTTCTTCAAAAAGAGGCTAAACAAAATCCAGAACTGAGAACTCATGGTTACACTCACTATAAGAAGCAAGGTTTTATAGGTATAAAAATCACAACTTTTGGAGTGTGAAGTTATCAGACTGACAAGCCATATTAAAAATTCGATTTGGAGCTGAGCGGTGGTGGCGCACGCCTTTGATCCCAGCACTTGGGAGGCAGACAGGTGGATTTCTGAGTTCAAGGCCATCCTGGGCTACAGAGTGAGTTCCAGGACAGCCAGGGCTACACATAGAAACCCTGTCTCGAGAAAAAAAAAAAAAAGTTCGATTTGGAAACTATTTGACTCTAAAAAAATATTCAAATACTAAATGATTCTAAATTCCTTTTACATTCAAGAAAAATATTTTTAAAAAAAAAAAATCACCAAAACACTATCTTTTAAAATCTATTTACCAGGTAGTGGTGCTGCACGCCTTTAATCCCAGCTCTCAGGAGGCAGAGGCAGGCAGATCTGAGGCCAGTGTGATCTACATACACAGTGAGTTCCATGATAGCCAAGGCTACAAAGAGAGACCTTGTCTTAGAAGAAAATGAAAAAGAAAGAAAAGAAAAAACAGGAAGGAAGGAAGGGAGGGAGGAAGGAAGGAAGGAAAGAAGGAGTCAAAGCTATTCCATTTGTCAATGGCTCATCAAATGTTCATTTAAATATATTCTAAGATCACAAATGCACATATTCTTTATCACATAGAACCTCCAAGGACAATTACTAATCCTTAAATTGTTTAGTTACTCTTGAATTGATAGAGTCTAGTAGCAAGTTATCTACAGGATGTCTTTCTTTTTAAAACAAGCTTTTTCTTTTTTTTCTTTTTCCTTTTCTTTAGATTTATGTATTTATGTATATGAGTACACTGTAGCTGTACAGATGCTTGTGAGCCTTCATGTGGTTGCTGGGAATTGAATTTTAGAACCTCTGCCCACTCCGGTCAGCCCCGCTTGCTCCAGTCAACCCCGCTCGCTCAGTCCCTGCTCGCTCAGGCTCAAAGATTTATTATTATAAATAAGTACACTATAGCTGTTTTCAGACACACCAGAAGAGGGCGTCAGATCTCATTATGGATGGTTGTGAACCACCATGTGGGTTGCTGGACCTTCAGAAGAGCAGTCAGCATTCTCACCCACTGAGCCATCTTGCCAGCCTCAAGACAAGCTTTTTCTATTATGTGGCTCTGGCTATCCTGAGCCCTGAAACTCACTATGTAGACAGACTGGCAGAGATGCACCTGCCTCTGACTCCCAAGTGCTGAGATTATAGGTGGCCTTAATAGGATGTCTTTTTCTTATATGAAAACATCCCATACAAATATTTCTAAAAATAACTGAGCTAATATTATAGGCAAGCTTCTAAAGCTCTTGAATGTTTCCATCCCATGAAGTAATTGCCTATACAAGTCAATCTGTTCTCAAATGCTATATACTCACAATCGTTGGAACTAAATGAATAAAAATAAATAAATAAAACTAAAATCTGATGTTTCTCTCCTATTGAATCAATCTTAGTCTATTATTGCATATTGCAGATCAGAACCAATTTTTGAAATTTTAAATAAAGTCTTGATATGCCAAAAAATGCACTGCTCAGGCATATATAAGGTGATGATTTGTGTATCTTCAGCTCATAGATTGCAACCAGTGGATGCCAAAGCATCACTGCTACAACCCTTGAAACTTTCTAGTCAAAGCAGAGTAGCCTCTGATACAGCTGAACAGTCACCACATCCCACCAAAAAGCCCTTTTCCTCATTCTTACACTACAGAGCTATTTAAGCAAGAACAAGACAAGTGCACACCACAGAACATGTCCAAGTTAAAGTCTGATTTAAATTTTACTAGTAAATTAGTCCTTAGATTTCCTTCTGGATTACAAATTAAAATGGGAGAGAACAAGATTTACAAGCTGAATAACAGTAAAGAACTTCCTTAGGCCCAGTAGTCAGTTTTTCAGCCGCAAAGTCCATTCACATAAAGATGTAAGTTTCCACCTTTCCCAAGTATCTTCCTAGGCCTTGCCAGAGGCATCTTATTCTATCTTCGAATACTGCCCACAGTAACTGTTTAAAGAATCCAATGCTATTCTTAACATCCTTAAATACTTCTACTTCTAAAAAGGTCCTTCCTGCTTATGAACTCATGGCCGTTTCCTCACAATTGTATACTTATCCTGTCCCACTGTCTCAGTCTCCGCCAAACAGATGTACACAGCACAGTCTTTCCTATTTTGCTACACAGCTAAACCCAAACAGAAAAAAAGAAAGGAAAAAAAAAAAACCGATACAAACCTGTTGCTTTCCCTACCCCCCAACAGCAACAGTGAAACTATAAGCCAACAAGATAAAGGAAGACAGAAGGCAACATGTATATCACTTCCCTGCTGTGGCAAGCTATTGACTCTTTACCAGCCCAGATTCACAATATGTCCATTGACACAGTGTTATTTTTCAGAAGAAATCTGACATTTGACACAGGGTAGGCTTTATAACACTATAAAATAAGCTACTAATTTGATTTCTGCCTGACTTAATATTCTTGTTTGAACGTATCTCTGCTCTTAAAAAAGAAAATTAACTTTCCGTAGGAAGAGCTGGTCCAAAATGTGGAATATTTAAATTTGAGGAAAAATGTTTTGCCACAAGAAAAACTAAGACGCACTGCATTCAAAAATCATGTTACTATTTTTGAAATAACAGTTCTTCAACTCCAGCTGTAAACTAAAAATGTTTTTTTCATTTTACTTCCAAAACGTCTGAGTCACTTAACACTCTTCTAAACTTCGCTGCAGATTCGTCCAGTGGCCGTCAACGTAGAAAGCCTAGAAGCTAGAGAGCAGATTACTCTATAGTCTTAAGACAATGGTATAAACCTTGGAGTGGGCTATTTGTTCCGTTCATTAAACACACAGGAAATAAGCTTTTCTGGTTAGAAAACTAATTTACAAAGGCAACACGACTTCACAAGAGCACAGAAAATCTTATTAAAATAGATAAGGACCAACTCATCCAAGCAAGTATTAGAAAGAATAGGAAGACGAACTAGAAAACGAAATGCCATAAACTACCTGAGTATCTGTTCCTTAAACCTGTCCTCGGGACTTGGTCCCAGACAACATCAGTTTCGGAATTTACTCGGCCCTAGGTCGAGCCAGAGTTTAGGTGTAGAGCAGAACGAAGATTCTGCCAAAGGCCGAGCACCACGAACGAACAGCAGGGCGCTTTCAACCTGACACCACTTTCTCCCCGGACGCTCTCCGGGGAGGGTCAATAGAAAGCATCCGAAAGGAACCAGGAGCCGAGCAGGGCAGTCCTCCTCCAGGTCCGGAGCCCAGAGTTCAGGCGCCGCTCGGGTCCCACCCGCGTGACCTTGGCCAGGGCACTCCCAACCCTGCCACTCTCTCTGTCCGCACACGCGGGGAAGCGGGGCTGTGCGGGAGCGAGCGGCGGGGATGGGGCGGACACGGCCCTGGAGGCGCGCCGCTCCGACAGGCGTCGCCACCGGGATCCCGGACAGGGGCCGAGCCGCGGCGACCGCCCCGAGGACACTAGGGACTGTGGGCCTCGGTGACGACCCGCAGGGCTGGCCTCGTGGCTCGGGTGCCGAGGAGCCCGCGCACAGGTGAGCCTGGCCTCGCCCAGGTGCGCGCGCCCGAGGACGCGCGAGGAGGCGCGGCCCCGGTCCCCCTCCGCAGCCGGTGGCCGCCTCAGCCTCGCCTCCCTTTCCCCTCTTTCCCCTTCCATACACGCACACCCGAGCTACACTCCTCATGCCCCAGTTTACCGCGGCCTCCGCCCGGAGCACCCGCGCCACCGCGGTCCCGGCTCCTTCAGGCACCCAGCTGCCGGGAGCGGCGCCCACGACGGCCCGCCCGCGCACTGCGCACGCGTGCACGCGCTGCCTCTTACCCGACCAGACAGCGACTGAGATTCCGGAGCGGGCACTCCCAACCGCGAACACTACAAGTCCCGACAGGCTCCGCGCGCACCCGGCGGCGTGGCGGGCAAAGGACTCAGGCGGCTTCCTAGTTCCAGGGTGGTGGCTCGCTGCCGCGCGCGGGGCGCTGGGTTCCCCCTGCCGCGCTGCATCCTGGGGCTTGCAGTTTTCGAGGACCACGAGGCTTGGCTTGAGACGTGGAACTCGAGGTTCTCTGATGTCATCACCTAGAGCTGCGAGGCTCAGAGATCTTTAAAAATAGGTTTGGTTCCTTTGCAGATAATTTGCAGGCTGTCCTATTGTGGGTACAAGAAACATAAAATTCGCCGGTTGTGCACCAGTTTTTTGCTCCTAACCATTTCTTTCTCAAAATGCAATTTCACCTCATCCTTATAATAGTGGTAATAGTGCAGGAGGCCAAGGCAATTTAAAAGGACTGCTCAAAACTCTTTCAAAGAGATATTTAGAAATATTCAGCCTATTTGTGTATGAAGACCCTGCCCTCTTGGAACCTGTGTTTCATAAGGGGAGCTAGCCTTTTACAAAATACAATCCTTATACATTTTAATATGTAGAAGAAAAGAATGAGGTTCAGAAATAGAGTCAGGGAAGGAAGGCTTCATCAGAGAGGATGTCCTGTCCAGCGACGTTCTCTGAGGAAGAGATATTTGAGCTGAAACCTGAAGAAAGCGAAATATTCAAACATTCAAAGAACTGGGAGAGAATTACATATCCTACCTTTCCCAATGAGTGACACACACACTGAGGCTCTCAATAAACGTTTGTGGGGTTTGTGTCCTCCTCCGTATCCTGTCTGCACAACTGTGGATCATGCCCTCACACTTGAAAGTGTTTATCAACATCTCTCACACCTTTCCTCTTTCGTGTACATGAGACAACTAGGATATACTAGTCTCGGAGCTGGGTGAGAGACTGGAGGTGAAGATAACTGTCGAACTGCCCTGTGCTGACTCACCAGCTAGCATCTCCAGCTCCTTACATTCAAGATGATCAGCACCTTACCTTCTGAGAAATCTTAGCTACACAGTCTTGCTGAGGACCTGTCTCTTCTTCAGGTGGGAGCAGGACTCATTTCCTCATGTACATAATGGTTGAAAGAGTCCTTAGAGAAGCCAGTGCAGCCCCTTTCATTTGGTTCATGCACTGAACTTTTGCTGGTTTAATTGAATGTGTAGATGATATTTTTTTAAAAAAAAAAGTTTTCACATAAAAATCCAAATGTCACCTGATTTTCCCAGACGTTTGAGCTAACTTTCCTTAGCTTGAAGGTCTGAAAGACATTTTTTTTTCAGCCCTTAGAGACCTAGGAGATTCCATTAGCAGCAATTAGGATGTATGTAACAGATTGGATGTTTGCATATCCATAATAAAGTACCTGAGAAAAGCAATTCAGTTAACAAGGGCTTGTTTTGGCCCACAGTTTGAGGGCATATATGGTTCATCCTGGTAAGGAAGGCATGGTAACAGAAGAATGAGGGTTAGTCAGACTGCATCTGGCCCATATTCAGGATGGGTCTTCTCTCCTCAGGTAAACTTCTCTGGAAATTCCCTCACAGACACGCCCTGAGTTCTCTCCT
>NW_022196904.1:119943336-119948885 GCF_008632895.1 Mastomys coucha | reverse complement strand
CCCCCCCACCTCTCCATCTCTCCGTCTCTCCCTCCCCCTCTTCACTCGCTCACATCAAGTTAGCAATTAAGCTTCTCCACCAACACAATCTGAAAGTCAAACACAAGTTCGGTGTCTTTTTGTAATGGGATCCCTAACCCTGAAGCAGTGAGATTCTATGTTGACTTCCTCTATGTTGGACCAGAGAACCATTCTCCTGATTGTTGTTAGCATTTGACTAAGTAGTGTGCAACTGCATAATAAATCCTAAAGCTTAGCCGGGTGGTGGTGGCGGCAGTGGCGCAAGCCTTTAATCCCAGCACTCGGGAGGCAGAGACAGTCGGATTTCTGAGTTTGAGGCCAGCCTGGTCTACAGAGTGAGTTCCAGGACAGCCAGGACTACTCAGAGAAACCCTGTCTCGAAAAAACCAGAAAAAAAAAAAAAAACCCTAAAGCTTATTTGGCTTTGAGAGCTAAATGTATGTACAGTGACAGAAACCAGAGAAGTGATTCAATTCACCCAATGACACACAGCCAAAGTATTCTCAGGGCTACTTTGAGGTTGGAATCCAGCCAAAACTTGACAGCTCCTGATGTGCTTTTAAATTGAGAGGCTGAGAGAAGGGTAGGTATAGATGATTATGTTAGCATTCAGAACCTGCAGCGCTACATGGGCGGGTCCACAGACCTGTTGTCGGGGCAACGGCCACCATATTCCCAGAATCCATTGGGTTCAGCTCCCACCTTTACCTGGACTACTATGTCACAACCCATATATATATATGGGTACTTTCCTCCATCTTGCTCTCTTTGCTCTCTCTCTCTCCCTTCTCTTTCTGTGCCACCACCCCCTACTCCCTCTCAATTAAACCTCTTACACGTGGAACTGTCTAGACCTAGTGCGATACTTCCAGACGCGACCGCTGCTGTTCCAACACATCAGATAAGAGGTTCTCTGCTCTTCCTCTGCCCCACTCTCCTTTTTCAGTTCATTATATAACAGAACTTTTGCTGTTACTTAAGAAAAAAATGTAAGCATATGAGATTTTCCTCTGCTGAGATTAGAGTCTGACAGCAAACCAAATGAAAGCAGGCCCAGTGAGAGAATGGAGGCATGCTGGAATACTTCACAGAGCCAGTCTGGATGGAAGGCATTGTAATTTACCTTTGAAGAATTGCTGCCCCATGCTTCATGTGGATGAAGTACTTGGGTGTTTTATTCCAATTACTCCTTGGTTTCTTTCTACACACTTACAGCAAGACAACAGCTCCTCTGATAGAGCCAAGCAGACTGGAGCACAAAAGTCAGGAGACTAGTCCAAATGCATATGGTGTTACTGGATGTCATTTTCTCCCTCTCTCTCTTTCCCTTTCTCCCTCTCCCTCCCTCTTCCTCTCATTTTTACTTTTGCTTCTGGTTTTTGAGGCAGCCCTAGCTCTGTGTAGCCCTAGCTGTCTTGGAAATCACTCTGTAGACTTTGGTGGCCTCGAACTCACAGACATCTGCCTGCCTCTGCCTCTGGAGCACTGGGACTAAACGCGTATGCCACCACCTCCCAACTGTCATTTTTCTCTTTGATACAGACTTTGACTTCCCTTTCCCCAGGAACACTCCAAACCTTTCTGCCTTACTTTCTCTCCTTTGCAGCACTCATACATTATTTACATAAATCTGAGCAGTACATCACCTACATATCTCATTCGTCTTATTTTCCTTCTGTCCCACCAGAATAGAAGCCCAACCCCGACAGTGTTTAATCTAATGTTTAATTCCCAGCTATTCTCTATCTTGAACAGAAATGTCTGCTGAACAACATCACGAGCCTCCTTCCCTGCTCAGTCAGACTCAAAAGATAAACCGCAGGAACTCTTCCTGTGGTAAATCTCTGTCTAGCCAGATGTCAGTCAGAACCAAGGTGAAACAAGGATTAAACATGAGAAGAACTCTTTCTGAACCTGGTGCTATCCTGTGTTCCCTCCAGAAACTTGGAGGCAGAGTTAAAAAACAAAACAACAACAACAACAGCAACAACAACAAACATAGCTCTTTTGGTGTAAACATGAACCAGAGCCAGGAGAGAATCAGAGCTTTGCCTCTGCAGCCACATTGGAGAAGCTGGTGCACAGCTCTCTGCCACACCCACACACCTGGCAACCAGCTAGGGATAGAATGGTTCCTGGTAATTACCCAGAGCTGGTCAGGTTAAGGGACTTGCCAGACTACAAATGAGGTGGCTGAAGTCTCCTTCAGGAACTACATCTTGCTCAGCACAAGCCTGCTCCAGGAATGAATGTAAAGGGCTGTTCTGGAAGGACTGGAGCCTGGCCAGATGCAAGAAAAGTAAGATTTCCAAGTGGGTCAGCAACCTGCCAGAATCCCAGGCCCACAAAGAAAAACGAGAGAGGGGGGAGCGGGCGGGCAGGGAGGAGAGAGACAGAGAGAAACACACACACACACACACACACACACAGAGAGAGAGAGAGAGAGAGAGAGAGAGAGAGAGAGAGAGAGAGAGAGAGAGAGAGAGAGAGATCAGTTCTAACACCTGAAGGAGGCAGAATTAAGCCTTTCCTGATTTCTAATCATCAGGCAACTAGGACAGAGCATAGCCCTCTACATCTGGATAGATGTGATTGACTTAAAATTACCTAGTCCCCAGCCACTCTGTGATCTCTGGGCTCTAGGAGCTTCTACGCACATGGGACACCTGCTTATATCCTAGTCTAACCCTCTGAACACACACAGCAGATCTGGGATGCAAATAAGCCCTAAAATTGAGGCCCTTAGACTGCTCTGTGCCACCCAAACATGAGGCCTCTTGCTCCAGTTTGTCATCCAGACTTGAAAAGCAAGGTTTTCTCAGTTTCAGATTATCATTAGGCTATGTGGCTAAGTTGCTCCTTGCTATATTAAGGTAAGGAGCATTCTTGAAGGTGAAGGCTCTTTTCAGAGGAAACCGGCAAAGATTCCATCTTGGCATCACAAATGTAAGGCCTTCGGCTGGTGGAAAATCCTTCTCAGATCACTGCCACTCACCTATCTGCTTCAGCCAAACTCTACCTGCAGTCAAAGGTCGCTAGCTATTCCCAACCATCTCCCCATTCGCCAGAAGACATTATTGGCACTCAGCAACAAGACCTAAAACCTCAAGTGTCCCAGAGGGTGGTGTCCTGTGTGTCCTGTTATCTGCTCCCTAATAAAGAGAACAAGGAAATGTAGATTTTCCCAAGGATCCCATGGCTACCTTGTGCCACCCCAGGAAAAGGACCTGAAGGAACTTGGGTCCATCTGACTAGCTGGGTGATCTTGGCCCATTACCTGACTTCTCTGGGCGTTAACATTGCTTCTTTGCAAATGGAGTGACAGGGCTTTATGGTTTCCTAGGGAGTCTTAAATTTAATAACACTTGTAAAAAGTCTGGTCCGCAGACTGGCTCCATCACTATGAGCTGTTAAGTGGTTTATCCCAGTTTCTTGGGCTGCTGCAGACTCTACACGGATCAAGGAGACTGGCATGGGATCAGCAACTTGGGCTTTGGGGAGTTTAGTATGGCTGGGGAGCAGGGCCAGGTAGATTCAGCTCTAGGGGGGAGTTGAAGGATTCCAGATGTGTCTAATGTGGGGATTCTGGTTTGGTTTGTCTTCTGGGGTCCACAAAAATAAACACATACCTAAGATAACAAAGAGAGACTCAGACTTGCCTGGAATAGTTTCATGGTTATCATCCCGTGACTCCCTGAGGAACATTTTAAATTTAAAGACTCCTAGGTTGCCCCCTCTCTTGACAATGGGTCCACCCCCCAGCCAACAGCTAAGGCAACTCTAAATCTGGCATCCCTTCACCGACCCCTGGCATGTAAACACATCTTTGTTCCCTGGCATGTAAACACATCTTTGTTCCCAGCTGGCATTTAATAACTGTACTTTATGGTGAGACAAAAGCTGCAATCAGAGTCCGACAATGGAAGCTGCAGTCGGAGCTGAACAATACCTCGAATTCCCTTGGTGATCTCCCCCAACCGCAGCTGTGAGAACCAGAAGTTCTAGCGTGAATTCCACTCAGCATTATTCACCCAGCCTCACTGTGGCTTGTTTGAATTATGACTTTCCTGCCTCCTCAGCGGGGCTTTCGAGGGTCTGAGATGGCACGCCAAGCCTGGGTCAGAGCCAAGAGCTGATGTACCCGCAGGAGCTGGCTCTGAGAAGACTGAGCAGTGGCCGTGTGACAAAGCCAGAGGGCCCCAGGCTGGAGCAGTCAACCCTGCACCAGCACTTCATGCAAGACTTCCTCCGGATGAAGGAGACCTGATTCCTGAGCACGCTATGGTCTCACATTCCAGAACGTGTCCAGCCGCTGACTTCTGTGCCTAGGTCCCGAATGCTTGGAGAGGAATCTGAGACTTCTGGTCTAATGTCAAGGTCCCTGCTGCATCATAGAGTCACTGGGACCCTTTTACACCACTGAATCCCTGGCCATTTTTTTGTTTTGTGTGGGTGATATTTCAAGTAGCTGAGGTTGACCTCAGTCTCCCTACGTAGCCAAGGATGATCTTGACTTTCTGATCTTCCTGCTTCTACCTCCCAATAACTGGAACCCCAGGCTTATTACACCAGAACCGGAGACTGAACACAGGACTTCATGCATTCTGGGCAAACTGAACCACATCTCTAATAATATTATCCTTCCTTCTTTCTTCTTAATTTGTTTGAGGTATAACTCAAAGTCTCTAATTGTCAAATCTAAAACTCAATAAACTTTATCTACTGTTTGGTTTCAGACCCAGGGACAAGGAACCAAGCTGCATAGTTTACATATCAAAGGAGATCTAGCCTCCAGGTTCTCCCAGCATCCCTCAGTCTCTACCTAGCATACCCTGCCCCCAGCCCTGAACTTTCCAGCCCAGTAGCTGGGCTGCCCTTCCCCTTAGAAGCTCCTCCCTATATAACCCAGACTTTACTTCTCCCTCTCCTCTTCTATGTCTGCGAGTATGCCCTTCTCTTTCTCTCCCCTTTCCCCTCCTTCCTATGGTGACTCCGCTGGCCTCAATACTTGGGGCCAGTGAACTCTCTTGAGAGCAGCTTCCCAATAAACCTGCCTTTAATATATTCTAATCTGGCTTGAATTGGTTCATTTCACTGGTGGAGAAATAACATAACATCTACCTCCCAAGATACTCTTCCAACATCCCACAAGGCTTCCATGCCAGCTAGAGATACTATCTTAGTGTCTTAGTCTCTTAGTGTCTTAGTGTCTTAGTATCTTAGTGTCTTAGTCTCTTAGTGCCTTAGTGTCTTAGTCTCTTAGTGTCTTAATGTCTTAGTCTCTTAGTATCTTAGTCTCTTAGTGTCTTAGTCTCTTAGTGTCTTAGTATCTTAGTGTTTTAGTATCTTAGTATCTTAGTGTCTTAGTCTCTTAGTGTCTTAGTCTCTTAGTGTCTTAGCCTCTTAGTGTCTTAGTCTCTTAGTGTCTTAGTATCTTAGTATCTTAGTATCTTAGTATCTTAGTATCTTAGTGTTTTAGTCTCTTAGTGTCTTAGTATCTTAGTGTCTTAGTCTCTTAGTGTCTTAGT
>NW_022196904.1:119928123-119942830 GCF_008632895.1 Mastomys coucha | reverse complement strand
TAGTGTCTTAGTCTCTTAGTGTCTTAGTCTCTTAGTGTCTTAGTCTCTTAGTGTTTTAGTATCTTAGTGTCTTAGTGTCTTAGTATCTTAGTGTCTTAGTATCTTAGTGTCTTAGTGTCTTAGTGTCTTAGTATCTTAGTATCTTAGTATCTTAGTGTCTTAGTATCTTAGTGTCTTAGTATCTTAGTGTCTTAGTATCTTAGTGTCTTAGTATCTTAGTGTCTTAGTATCTTAGTGTCTTAGTGTCTTAGTCTCTTAGTCTCTTAGTGTCTTAGTATCTTAGTATCTTAGTATCTTAGTGTCTTAGTATCTTAGTATTACCTGTTCTTGCACCTTACAGAATGGTAGCAGCACAGTATGTTATGTAGTCTTTGACGGTCTGAAATCTTTTGCTCAAAAAGATTGAATCTATGGCACACACACACAAAAAAAATGTCATTGTGTGACACATCACCGTGTGGTATTGCATTTTGTGAACAGCACACAATTGATTCTTTTACTGTGGGACATTTGAGGTTCTGGTTTAAGACTAGGGTGACTCAAGTTGCTTCGAATCTTCTTAGGCTCCTTTTTTTGTGTACATTTGTACTTTTTGTCCCTGGATTTTAAGTGGCATTGGCAGGTGATTTCTTGAGAAATGTAAGGATCTGATGTTAAGAGTCTAACCGATGCTTGCCTCAGCTCTCCCCGTCTCGGGGACACCACCAGCATGTGAGCTGCTAGGACACTGTGAGCCCAGTCAGGTTTGCCTGTGACACCACTCTTTCACCTGAGAAGTGAGTCTATATCAACGGGTGGCACATCCTGTTCCCCTCCCCCCTTCCGTCCTCCTTCCTAGGAATCGGAGAGCCCAGCTGCAAATTCCCGCTGTGAACATCCCTCCCAACCCCCACCCCCACCCTCTAAAGGGATGAGAAGAGGTTTTATCCTCTGCCTAGTGGACTCTGATTCTCTTGAGAGACTTTGCTACACTGTGTGTCTCATGCCAGGTGCTGGGGCCTGAGCTCTCCTCAGAGCCCCTGCCATGGTTGCCCCTCTATGTGTCCATGGAGGTACTTAAAAACTCTTCTACTAAACTCCTTAGGTTCCCCAGTAATCTGTCTCTGTTGTGATCATAAAAAGAGAAAGAGCTATAAGAATATGTTCTGGTGGAGTGTGGGGGAAGGGGATGCTCCGGTGGGCCCACGCCAAGGCATCCCTTCCCCCTGAGGGACCAGACACACACTGGTATAGTATAGAATAGAGTTTATTTAGGGCATGAGGAAGGGAGTTAAGAGGGTAGCAGAAGGCGGGAAGCGGTGGTGCATGCCTTTAATCCCAGCACTTGGGAGACAGAGGCAGGTGGATTTCTGAGTTCGAGGCCAGCCTGGTCTACAGAGTGAGTTCCAGGACAGCCAGGGCTATACAGAGAAACTCTGTCTTGAAACCTCCCCCCCCCCCCAAAAAAAAAGAGCATAGCAGAGGCAGAGAAAGGCAGAGAGAAAGAGAGAATAGAGAAGTGGAAAGCGGCCATGACCACGTGGGGGGGGGGGGAGTGGGGAGAGAGGGGGCACAAGGGGGCAAGAAGCAAGAGAGCAAGAGAGCAAGAGAGAGAGGAGGGGCCAAGCAGCCCCCTTTATGGGCCAAGCCTACCTGGCTTTTGGCAGGTAACTGAGGGTAAGAGCATACCTGGCTGCTGCCAGGAACTGTGGGGTGGAGTTTAGACAGAATACCAACAGTCTCAGTGTCCTCTTGAAATGACATCCAAATGCCAACAAGAAGTAGCAATACTGCTCTAGAGAGCTACACCAACTTCACTCACACCAGCAATGCAGTCTGAGAGCCACGATTGCCCCACACCCTTGCCAGCCCTTGCTGTTGTTGACCTTTTTCTTTTAGCCTTTCTAGTGGATACATAACAGAATCTTGTCACACTCTCATTAATTTGAAAATATCTCCACACTCTCATACCCAGCCTGGGCTGAGACAAAGAGCCTTGGTGTGGAGATTTAAAAGAAAACTGAAGGCCTGGAGCAACGGCTCAGCGGTTAGGAGCACTGACTGCCCTTCCGGAGGTCCTGAGTTCCCAGCAACCTTTACATGGTGGTTCACAACCATCTGTAGTAGGATTTAGTGCCCTCTTTGGTGGGTCTAAAGAGAGCAACAGTGTACTCACATACATAAAATAAATACATCTTTAATAAATAGATAAATTGCCGGACAGTGGTGGTGCACGCCTTTAATCCCAGCACTTGGGAGGCAGAGGCAGGCAGATTTCTGAGTTCGAGGCCAGTCTGGTCTACAGAGTGAGTTCCAGGACAGCCAGAGCTATACAGAGAAACCCTGTCAGGAAAAACCAAAAAATAAAAATAAATAAAGAAATAAAGCAATAAATAGATAAATTAATTCATAATAAACAAATATAATTAAAGAGAAGAAAAAGAAAGAGCCAAAGACCAGCACAGGGTCCCCAACGCCTGAGCATGGATTCCTTCCTATGATTGTGTATCAGGTCAAAATGAGAACTATGATTTTTTTGTTTGTTTATTTGTTTCTTTTTGTTTTTCGAGACAGGGTTTCTCTGTGTAGCCCTGGCTGTCCTGGAACTCACTCTGTAGACCAGGCTGGTCTCGAACTCAGAAATCTGCCTGCCTCTGCCTCCCAAGTGCTGGGATTAAAGGTGTGTGCCACCACCATCCAGCAAAACTGCTATGATTTTAATGTGTCAGTGTCACAGGGGAAGTGGGGGTGGGTGGGTGGGGGGAGCAGAAGGAAGTGGTAGAGCTCCTGGGCTGACTGTGGGGGCTCAAGCGTGTTCCTGAGCAGGAAGCCAGCCACTGACAACCATGTACTTTGCCTAGCAGAGCTAGTCCCCTTGTGTGTTCTCACTGTAGTCCCAATACCTTTCAGACAACAAACAGAAATCCGGTCACCTCCAATCACCTCTCTCTCTCTCTTTAAGAATTTTACTTCTTATTTTATGTGTATGTATACTTGCCTATATGTATGTATATGCACTATATATGTGCCTGGTGTCCATGAAGGAAAGAAGACAGTATCAGATTCCTGGATGCAGTTACAGATGTTGTGAGTGAACATGTCCCAGATCCTTTCTAAGAGCAGCAAGTGCTCCTAACCACTGAGCCATCTGTCCTGGGCTGACTGTTAACTACTGGGTAAATCTATCCATCTCCTCTAAATCACTATTCCTCATTTGCGTTGGGCTCTACCATCTGCACCTAAACCCCATTTCATATACAAACTCTATGAATATTTCATGACTCCTGCCTAAGACTCTGCCCAAGAAAGCCAGGCCATTAGGGCACACTCTTTAATCCCAGCACTCAGGAGGCTGATCTCTGAGTTTGAGGCCAGCTGGGCCTACAGAGCAAGTTTCAGGACAACCAGAGTTACAAAGAAACCTTGTTTTTGAAAACAAAAATCTGTCCAAGTGCAGTGTCCCAGGTGGTAACAAGGTAGAGGTGGGGAGACTTGTTTCTGGGAGTCAAGTCTACTTCTAGGTTGTGGGTGAGTCTTGGGGTAGATTTGGCTTTGGGGAGGGGTGACTGGCAGTTGGAGATGAGCTCCAAGCCTAGAAGGTACTAGAGAACAAAAAGAGCAACATAGCGGTACATTCATGGGACACATTAGATGAAGTATTGGGTTCACTCTGGTAGCAGCCCCAGGTGACTTCCAAACCCTTGCTTTTTCAGCTTCAGTACTGAACTCCATAGCTCCCATGAATCCTGGGAAAACAGAGCTCATAGATGGATCTGTGAGCCCCATAACAAAGGACCAAGGACTGAAGTCCTGTATACTGAACTCTATCTCAGGGCAGTACCACATGGTCCTCATTCTTCAATTGCCTTGGATTCCAGTGGAGCTTTGGACCCATCCAAAGGCTCATCAGAGGATTCTGTTTCAAAATTTTGTTGCAGAATTTCTTTTCTCTCTTGTTCTTCACATAGGTGTGTTAAGGCAAACAACATAGCTTTAAATCCAGTACGGCATCCCAGCAGCAGTACCAAGAAAGCCTCACATCCAGGATCTACTGCTAGTTAGGCTTTTTATCATAAAGGGATGATAAAGAGGGACTCCATTGTTAAAGTACCTGGCATGCAAGAAAATGACTTCAGTTCAGATCCCTAGCACCCATGTAAAAGAAGCCAGGCATGGTTGCCTATGTCTGCAATGCTATCATGAGCAGGTGGGGACAGGAGATCCCCAAAACTCAGTGTCTAGCCAGTCAGTGAGCACCAGGTTCAGTGACAGACAACTGCCTCAGAAAAGGTAATGTGGAGAGCAGCAAAGAAAGGCATCAGGTGTCAATCTCTAAAACACACACACACACACACACACACACACACACACACACACACACAAACAGGATAGTATTATTTAGGAAAACTGCTTTAACATTATGACAGTGCCTGACCTTTTACAAAGACCTAAAATGATCATGTCTCCATGATCTAAGCTTTTTGACCCATGACGTCAAATTCAAGGCTTGCTGGCTGTGTGGTTTTGAGCCACTCACTGAAACTCAGTTCTGAGATCCAGTTTGTTTTCTCATTGGAAAAGCAGTCTCTGCTGCAGAAAGGCTTATAAAGATGGCACTTGGCACTTAGGAAGTGCCAATAAGCGGCTTTTATGATGGTGTCCACTGATCCACTCCAGAAGTCACATGGGACCTCTAGGCAGCCTGCTTCCTGGCTTCATCACCTGCTTCCCAACAACAGTTGAGTTTGTCTCTCCTGCTTATCCTGAGATGCCCTCTTGCTCTCTGTCTCCCTGCCCACATGCTGCCTGTCAGACTGTTTGTTTTGGATGCAGGAGGCCAGCCAGGGAGTGGCGGGCCTGCCCATACGGTTCCTTGAAACAAAAGCTGATCCCTGAGTCATAGCTGAGAGAAACCAGCACATCTAAGCACCCACAGACACATCAGAGGCAGAGTGCCCTGGGGGCAGAGGCGACAGGGACAGGAGCCCAGCAAGCCTGGCAACAGGTGGGAGATCTATCCTAGGGAAATGCAGAAGAATTCTGAAGGGTTTTGAGAAAGAGACAGAATCAGATCTGGGAGGTGAGAGAGTCCTAGAAAAACCCGGAGCTCCGCCCCCAGCCCAGCCCCCTCTTGTCTTTGTCTTGGGTGTCTCTGTACCATCTAAGGCTTTAAAGCGACTGCACTCCTGCCTCATTTACAATGCTCTCCACTGGCAGCGCCCCGCACTGTCCTTCAGGTCTAGCTCGCTCTACCTATTCCAAGAACCCTCTCCAGGTCCCCAGCACATGGCTGGGCTCCACTTATGGAACCCATGGTTTTCCCACACACACCCAGAGGAGAAAGCCACTTATCACTGCTGCCTTAGGCAACTAATTCTTGGAGCACACGATGCTGTGGGAAGAACAAAACCTTTGAGGTCGGAAGACCTGAGTTCAAGTTCAGAGTCTGCATAGCAGCTTCACAGTCTCTAGCATCTCCACAGCTCCTCTGAGCCACACTTCTCCTTTGTCAGAAGGCCAACACAGGTATCTCCAAAGGTATGGTATCAAGGGAATTTTAAAGTACTTGGTAAACACTCAGATCAAATAAAAGTTGGAGACGACACGGCTGAAGTGCCAGGGAGGCCTAGTGTGGGAACCCTGGCTCAGTCTCTTGGCTCTCTTTAGACAGGTTTACAACCTCTCTGAGATTGTTTGCCTCCCCTGTAGGTGGAAAGTTTAATAACTGCCTCTGGAACTAATGTGATGATAGTCTAGTATGTTAAGAGCTCAGCACCATACCCGGCATATGGTAACCTGGCAACGGATGTCATCGCCTCTCCCTCCTTATTGATAGAGACAGAGCTTTGGACTTTGGAGTTTATATGTATCTGTTGGTTGCCTAGATGGTGTTGTGTTTGAGAGAGAAAGAGAGAGAGAGGGAGAGAGAGAGAGAGAGAGAGAGAGAGAGAGAGAGAGAGAGAGAGAGAGACTGGAGCAAAGGGTATGTTTAATAGAGTGAGATACCATGAGGTAGAATGGAGTGCCTCTGCAGGCTAATGCTGAAACTCAGAGGTTTCAGACAGATATGGAATAGAGTTTACTTAGGGCATGGGAAGGCAGAGAGGAGAAAGAGGAGAAAGAGAAGGAGGAGGAGAAGGAGGGTGGCCAGGAACACCTAGAGAGAGGGGGGAAGGGGAATTGGGAGAGGAGAGGGGGCAGGGAGAGAAGGGGCAGAGAGTAAAAGAGTAAGAAGATGAGGACTGGAGAGATGACTCAGTGGTTAAGAGCACTGACTGCTCTTCTGAAGGTCCTGAGTTCAAATTCCAGCAACCATATGGTAGCACACAACCACCGGTAATGAGATCTGACGTCCTCTTCTGGAGTGTCTGAAGATAGCTATAATGTACTTACATTTAATAAATAAATAAATAAATAAATAAATCTTTAAAAAAAAAGAGTAAGAAGGTAACAGAGTGAGGAGGGGGCAAACAGCCCTTTTTATAGTGACTGGTGGTCTTAGAAGAAGTAAAGAATAGACCTGGCTGTTGCCAGGTAACTGCAATGGAGCCTTCTAAGGAATGCTAACAGATGGTTTCATTGCTGGCTGACCAAGTGAAAGGAGAGATAAAAAGTGAGTAAGAAGGTTGATGGATGGGTGCAGAGTGGATAAGTCGATGGAGGGATGGAAGGATGGAAGGAGAGAGGTAAGGAGTATGGAAGAAGGGCTGAAGAGGTATGTACTAGATGAGTGAATATGTTTGTGAACAAAACACTAATTAAATAAGTAACAAATCAACAATTGGATAACCAAACAGAGAGCTAAACTAAACCACGCAGTTCAGAGGATGTTCGTATTTGGAGGCTGGGTCTTTGGGAAGTAATTGGGGTTAAATTAGATATCAAGCTGGTGTCTCCTGGTGGGACCGGTGGTCTTAGAAGAAGTAAAGAAGAGACCTAAACAGATGTCCTCCTGCCGCACATCATCCTCTGCATGCTGTGCTGAGCAAGAAGGTCTTCCAAGTGCTAAGCGAATGTCAGCATCATGCCCTCAGACTTCTCAGACACCTCAGCTGTGGGTCAAATAAACATCTATGTGTGTAAGTTGCTGGTTTTGAGTATTTTATTGTGGTAACACAAAACAAAGGTAGTCCTATATGGAAAGATCCTCCCAAGGCTTTAGATTTTAGAAACAAAACTCTAGGTTTGGAGCTGTGGAGATGATTCAGTTGGTGAAGTGTTTGCTGTCTAACTATGAGGACCAGAGTTTAGATCTCTGAAAGCCAGGAACAACAACCATGTCTGTAACCCCAGTAGGGATAGGATGGGGTAGGGACAGGTGGATCCTTGGAGTTCACTGGCCACCCAACCTAGCCAGATGAATGAGTTTCAGGTTCCATTCTCAAAATATAAGATGAAGGGGCTGGTGAGATGGCTCAGTGGGTAAGAGCACTGACTGCTTTTCCGAGGGTCCTGAGTTTGGATCCCAGCAACCACATGATGGCTCACAACCACCCGTAATGAGATCTGACGCCCTCTTCTGGTGTGTCTGAAGACAGCTACAGTGTATTACTCTGGAGCGAGCGGGGCCAGAGCAAGCGGGGCTGGCAGAAGTCCTGAGTTCAATTCCCAGCAGTCACACACATGATGGCTCATGGCCATCTGTACAGCTACAGTGTACTCATACACATAAAATAAATAAAATAAATCTTAAAAAAAAAAAAAAAGAATATAAGATGGAGAGGTACTGAGGAAGACACCTGATGTCGATCTCTGGCCTCTGAATGTACACACATGTTGTACACACATGCTATATACGCATGTGCACCATACATATAATACATCTGTTTTAGTTACAGATTCTATTGCTGTGATAAAACAAAAGCAACCTGGAGAGGAAAGGGTTTCTTTCACTTTACAGTTTATAAGTCCATTTCTGGGAAGCCAAAGCAAGAAGCCAAGGCAGGAACCTGGAGGCAGGAACTCAAGCAGAAGCTATGGAGGAAATCTGGTTACTGGCTTGCTTGCTCATGATTAACTCAGCTTACTTCATTACAGTCCCATGACCATCTCCTGTACAGAAGTGGAACCACCACTATGGTTGGGTCCTCCCACATGAATCACTAAAGTGTACTATAGATTTGCCTGCAGGGCAATTATTTGGAGATATTTTCTCAGTTGAGAGTCCTTTTGCCCAGATGACAACAGAATGTGTCAAGTTGACAGAAAACTAGCTAGCATAAAAACAACATCATGGGGTGGGGGGAGAGAGACAGAGAGACAGAGAGAGAGGGAGACAGAACCCAGTTCACTTTAATGCCATGATCCTGCATGTACAAATTTCCCAAGTGAAAAATAACAGTCTTCACTCACCAAAACCAAGAATAGCACAACTGAACTTGCCTGTGCTTGTTGCTTGCAGGAAAAGGGTCCTCTATGAAGAACTGGGTTGTGCTGTCACTGCTTAGCAGATCGGGGCTTAAACAATTATGACTGCTTTGCTATAACTGCTACTAATTGAGATCATTAATACCCACCAACTCAAAAAAGTCCAAGAGGACCTCTCTTGTGTGTTCTTTATCTGGGCTTTAAACTGACATTTAAAGTTGCTGGCTGAAGTGAGCCTGTGAAAGGGACTGAGTTGAGAGGCATTCTCTGGGTTGGGGGGGTGCGGTGAGGGATGAGGAAGGTAGAGGATGGGGCAGGTCAGCTCTCTGTACTTCTAAACAAGGATCAGGAAAGCAACTGGTGCTGCTGGGCTCCCTGGAGTGGCTGTCACCATTAGGAAGGAGTAAATGTCCCTACCAGGGCCAAACCCCCAAGGGTCAAATCCACACAACTAGCCATCACTTCTTCACTTAAGCTCAAGACAAACGGAGCCCTCTGCTTTCCACTCCCCTTCCTCTTTTCCAGCAGGCATGGAGGAAGCAGGGAGTCTTAGCTGCTTTAGAGTTTAAGTTGAAAGCAACCCAGGCAATACGTAGTCAGAACAACGAAAATCACTTCATACGCCACCCCAAACATGGCAAATATCCTTCCAGATACCTCTCATCTAACTAGAGATAGTGATTTTACAAAATATAACATTCTACATTGTATTACAAAAAATTTAAACCCTGAAGTAACTAAACATACTCAGAAAGTTACAAAGAGGGTATAAAAAAACACTGTATTCTTCATGGTCACCCCCCAATGGTTACATATACACAATTATAGTATAATATCAAAACCAAGAAGAAATTGATACAGCTACAATGTATGTTTAACTGTAACAGGCAAGTTACAGATGCACCTGTCACCACAAATGTCTCCTGTTTGAGGTTGACTTTGGGGTCCATCCAAATGAGTTAACAACTCATTCTTTTGTAAAGAATCAGTATTTCCTTGGTTTGATTTTTGTTTTTGTTTTGTTTTGTTTGAGACAGGTTTTCTCTGTGTACCCTGGCTGTCCTGGAACTCTGTAAAACAGGCTAGTCTCAAACTTACAGAGATCTGCTTGTCTCTGTCTCATGAGTGCTGGGACTAAAGGGGTGCACCACCCCAGCCTGGCTTGGTTCGACTATATTACAGTGTATTTGTTCATTCACTTATTGAGAGATTTAAGAAATATATTTGGTTACATTCAATCTGAGGTTGTTACAAATAAATAGGCTTTAAATAATCATATGCATTGCCTTGTTTTTGTGTGTAAGTTCCCAAGAGTGAAGTTTCTGGGTCACATTACAAGTAGGTTTAATTTTGGGTTGTGGTGTGTGTGTGTGTGTGTGTGTGTGTGTTTAGCTAAAAAAAAAAATCATTATAAGGATATATTCTCCTTACATTTTATCCTAAGCAAAATTCCATTGCCTCAGAATAACCAGTGACTCTGTGTAGAGTTCACTGAGATGCAGTGTGTGGAACTGGGCAATGGCTTGAATGGTATCTGTAAGCTAGCTGTGTGATGTTTTTATTTGTGAGTTCATTAGAATCAAGCAATTTCAGTAAATTAAAACAACACTCTGCCATTTCACGTTTGCATCAGTAACATGTGGAAGAACCCACTTTCCTATCTTTGTCAGATTGCTCTTATAACTTATATGACAGCTATTTTAATAGGTATCTTTTATTATTCTTTATGTTCAGAGAACTTCCTTCAGCTATTTTTTAGAGTCTGTCTCTAGGCAACAAGTGATCCTAGTTTTCTTCCCACTGAGAAGTCTTGCTTGCTCTTCAATCTTAATAGTTTTAATAGTCTTACTGCATATGGAATTTTGGGTCAACAGTAGTCTTTCAGAACAGTGGTTCTCAACCTTCCTAATGCTGTGACCTTTTAATATAGTTCCTCATGTTGTGGTGACCTCCAACCACAAAATTATTTTCATTGTTACTCCATAACTGTAATTTTGCTACTGTTATCAATCATGATGTGACTATGTGATATACAGGATATCCAATATGAAACCCTGTGAAAGGTTGTTCAACCCCATTGTGGTTTCTCAGCTCTAAAATTTCCATTTGGTTCTCCTTTGAATATTCTATTTAAAAATTACTATTTCTGGCCAAGCGGTGGTGGCGCATGCCTTTAATTCCAGCACTAGGCAGGCAGGGGCAGGTAGATTTCTGAGTTCAAGGCCAGCCTGGTCTACAGAGTGAGTTCCAGGACAGTCAGGGCTATACAGAGAAACCCTGACTTGAAAAAACAAACAAACAAAGAAAAAAAAAAACAAAATTTTACTATTTCTGGATTGATAATTTCATACATGCATGTGCATGTGTGTATGTGAACAGTATATGTGTGCCTGTGTGAGAGTATGCATGCCTATATGCATGAAGAAGCTAAACAATGAAGCCAGGTGGACCTCCACTCTGCCTTCATCTTCCACCATTCCCCATCATTCTGCCTTATCCTTTGAGACAATCTCTCGCTGAGACTTGGGCTAGGCTGGTAGCCAGCAAACCTAAGCAATCCTCCTGTCTCCTGTCCCCACAAAGCTGGGTTTATAAACACCTGTGAGGCCACTCCCGGCATTTTAGGGGTGTGGCTGGGATCTGAACTCAGATCCTTGAGCTTACATAGCCAGTACTATTACTTACAGAGCCGTAGACTGCTTGCTTACCTGCTTGCTCACAGCATTTTTTGCAGTTGATTTATTGGCATATACAATGGCTGCTCTAAAGTCTTTGTCAGGCCATTCCAATCTGTGTCATTTCATGGTGGGGTCTGTTGGATTCTTTCCTTCTTTTTCCTTTCTTTGGTTTTGTTTTGTTTTGTTTTGTTTTTTTTTCTAGACAGGGTTTCTCTATATAGCCCTGGCTGTCCTAAAACTCACTCTGTAGACCAGGCTGGCCTCGAACTCAGAAATCCGCCTGCCTCTGCCTCCCAAGTTCTGGGATTAAAGGTGTGTGCCACCACTGCCTGTCCTCTCTCTCTCTCTCTCTCTCTCTCTCTCTTTCTTTCTCTCTTTCTCTCTTTCCTTTTCATTCAAGTAAAGATCTTCAATCTTGAACAATAAGTAAAATTCTGACTTGTTGAAACTTAGATATTTGGGTACATACTCTGTAATGAGGTTCTGGATATTATTTACTCCATGTTCCAGAGCTTCTGTACTATTCTGAAAAAAATCATTCTGGCAGGGAGCTAAATACCCTGTGTAGAGCTAGGGAGTGATAAACGTCAGAGTTCTCTACGTGACGCCCTCCCCATAGGCCCTAAGTAGGAGGTGTGGGGGAATGCCTCATTGTTTCTGAGCGGATACAGATCTTCT
Organism: Mastomys coucha; assembly: GCF_008632895.1. NCBI lineage: Eukaryota > Metazoa > Chordata > Mammalia > Rodentia > Muridae > Mastomys > Mastomys coucha. The sequence goes on along the minus strand of NW_022196904.1, from coordinate 119,931,128 downwards.
CACTAGGTTCCAACTGATACCCCCACTGACTCTGGAGGGCAGGGGTGCTTATTTCACATCCCAAGTGGCCACTGGAAGTGGCATTACGATCTAGTGGTCATCTTGTTACTACTGATCAGTAGTGAAAAGTCCCAGGTTTCCATTATCCTTGCTCTGACACCCCCCTAGCTAGGAAGGAGATGTGGAACAACAACTGCGTATCAGCAGTTCAGGCTCCTGGGACTATCTCCACTCTAACGTGGTTGAGTGGGCAGGGGACTTGTTACTGCAAGTCCTTTCTTGCCACTGGCCTGCTCTCACAATAATGCCCCGGTTTGTCGGGTGGGTGCTTGAGTGTGAACTGGATTACCACTAGGTCTCTGCAACGGTGCAGGCCTATTCTGCCCACACAGCTTTATTGGCTTGAGTGTAGGTAGGGTCACTAAGATCATGTTGAGGCTTGGTTCCCAACACAATTTGCACTCACAAGGCATCTGCCCTCATGAGTAGATTCGTTTCGCTCTTGAGGAAATGGCTTCCTTGCTGCAAGAGCGCATGGTTATGAAGCTGAGTCAGTTCCTCAGTCTCCCTCCCTCTTGGCTGCAGGTGCCCACTTCCCTTTCTGTTTTTTCACACGGATGAGCAGCATGAAGCCTCACCAGAAATCTAGGTTAACAGTGGCTTCCCAGCCTCCACAGCAGGGGTTCTCAACCTTCCTAAAGCTGTGGTCCTTTATGGTATGGTAACCTTAAGCATGAAATTATTTTCACTGCTACTTCATAACTATAACTTTGCTACTGTTATGAACTGTAATGCAATATCTGTGTTTTACCGTGGTCTCAGATGGCTCCTGTGAAAGGGTCATTTACCCTCCAAGGGGTTGCGGCCCGCAGGTTGGGAACCCCTGCTCAAGACTGTGAGCAGAAATCAATCTTTTTGGTTTGATTTTTGTTGTTGTTGCTGTTGTTTTTTTGTTTTGTTTTTCGAGACAGGGTTTCTCTGTATAGTCCTGGCTGTCCTGGAACTCACTTTGTAGACCAGGCTGGCCTCTAACTCAGAAATCCACCTGCCTCTGCCTCCCAAGTGCTGGGACTAAAAGAGTGCGCCACCACCATTAAGACTGGACTAAGCCGGGCAGTGGTGGCGCGCGCCTTTAATCCCAGCACTTGGGAGGCAGAGGCAGGCAGATTTCTGAGTTCGAGGCCAGCCTGGTCTACAGAGTGAGTACCAGGATAGCCAGGGCTATACAGAGAAACCTTGTTTCAAAAAATCAAAAAATCAAAATCAAAAAAAAAAAAAAGAGTAGACTATGAGAAAATATACAAACTATACTTTAAAACGTATGATTGTCTGCACTTCCAGAGAACAAAGTCAGCCACAGCTATTTAAACAATCTTCCTTTGGTATGCTGTTCAGTGCTTTTTGTTTTATCAGCATTATCTGATGGAAATACTTGATAAGAGTTTGTCCCTGTGTCTTTATCTCAAAAGTATTCTCCCTAGTCTTTAAAGTCAGCCAAGCCTGATGGGTCTTCAGTAGAAATGGTTGATGCTCAAAGGGAAAACCACAGGCTGAAGACAATAATTCCAATATTGACAGATACACCCCACCTCTTACACCTATGACTGAGAAGCCCCTCCAATCCTCACTGGAATGACAGATTTCAGATGCAAAGATTTAATTCCCTCTACCCAGAACATGTGGGAATGTGGAGGGCCCTGAGGAAAATGAACCTGTCCCCCAGTCCAGCCAAACCGTGCCGGATGATCACTGATGGGATTTCAATCTCCCAGCAAAGCTACTGGGGCCCTTTGAATTCAAATCCATCCTTCAGTCCTGTCCCAGGACCCCTGCATCCTCCTAAGCTCTCATCACAACTCACGAGCTGTCACCACAAGTTAAGGAAGGGTGCTCACCTTCCCTTCTTAGTAGGTCACCGATAAAAGGGCTGCACTAGCTTTGATCTGTTCTTCAAGAGTTCAAGTGTCTTCAAGAGTTCAAGAGCACAGGCACTGAGGGCTCCTCCTCATACCCATGCAGACCCATGAGGTATAAGGAGGCACTAGCTGACAGAGCTCTCAAGCCACAGATCTCCCCCAAGCTTTTAGCTATCCTGTCCACAAGGGGACAGACAGCAACCGAGCGGTCAAGGCTGCTGGGTGAGGCCTCTGCCTGGGTAACAAGGGAAGACTGAGGCCAGTCGCTCAGAAGAGAGTCAGCTAAAGGTGAAGGGTGACATTACAGCCCTGCCTCTTCCCTCACCTCAGGCATTTGCCCTCTAGCCATCCCCAAAATATGGCTTTTAAACTGTACTTGATTCTTTCTCTGGATCACTCCTAAGCTGTGAGCCCAGTGTACTGCATGTACAGGTTCTCTTCTCTCTCTGTCTCTCTTTCTCTGTCTCTCTTTCTCTGTCTCTGTCTCTGTCTCTGTCTCTGTCTCTCTCTCTCTCTCTCTCACTCCCTCTCCTTTTTCTTTTTTCTTTCTTTCTTCCTTTTTTTAAAAAAGATTTATTTATTTATTTTATGTATATGGGTACACTGTAGCTGTCTTCAGACACACCAGAAGAGGGCATCAGATCCCATTACAGATGGTTGTGAGCCACCATGTGGTTGCTGGGAATTGAACTTAGGACCTTTAAAAGAGCAGACAGTGCTCTTAACCACTAAGCCATCCCTTCAACCCTTTTCCTTTCTTAATTTCTTTCTTGCGCTCTCTCTCTCTCTCTCTTTCTTCCTTTTTTTCCAAAACAGAGTTTCTTTGTGTGGCCCTTTGCTGTCCTGGAATTCAGTCCGTAGACCATGCTGTCCTCAAACTCATAGAGATCCATCTCCCTCTGCCTCCTGAGTACTGAGTACTGAGATTAAAGGGGTGCTATATCATCACCTTGCTGTGCACAGTTTTTATCTTGATTGTGGCTTGAGTCCATTTCCTATCTCTTCCACTAGGTTATGAGTAACAGAGAGGAGACAACTCAGGACAACTCAGATTTCTACAATCCCGCCCCTACTATTCTCTCTCTCTCT
>NW_022196904.1:119878109-119928113 GCF_008632895.1 Mastomys coucha | reverse complement strand
CTCTCTCTCTCTCTCTCTCTCTCTCTCCCTCTCTTTCTCCCTCTCCCTCTCCCTCTTTCTCTCTCCCTCTCTCTCTCCCTCCCTCTCTCTCTCTCCCTCTCTCTCTCTTCTCCTCTCCCTCTCTCCCTCTCTCTCTCTCTCACACACACACACATATACATACACAAACATACTTTGAAGGACAGATGCCAGGAAAGACCTATGGGTGGTCCAAAAATGCACAGCTGAACAAGGTAATTCTTAGGCAAGAAGAACTGAAAACAGAAGTTTCCAAAACCAAGAGTCTCTTAATCCAAAAGAATGGCTTGCCAATGGGTGCAGCGGTGCGATTTTAGGCAGTGGAACAGAATAGGTGTAGAAGAGACAGGAAATGTGACCAAAAGCTTTCTTCAAGATCTGAGGGTCAGGTCTTACCTACTCAGCCATGCATAATTCTGCTAAGGCTGTACCATTTTTCATTTTCCTTAGGACAAAAATATTTTTCAACTCTTCTCTGCATTGGCTTAGAAGAGCAGCAAAGTGTCCATCAATTTACCAAGAATACTGTGTGTGTGCGTGCACAGGGGTGTGGAATCCAGAGGTTGGCATCAGGTGTTTATCTGTCTCAGGCTCAGTACTGCTGCTGCTTGGCTGTGAAACCCAGGACTACTCCCTGAGATCTAGGCTCTCATGTCCAAGATGAAGATAAAGACAAAAACCTCACAAAGTTAAGAATTAAATTCACAGGGGCCGGAGAGATGGCTCAGAGGTTAAGAGCACTGACTGTTCTTCCAGAGGTCCTGAGTTCAATTCCCAGCACCCACATGGTGGCTCACAACCATCTGTAATGAAATCTGGTGCTCTCTTCTAGCCTGCAGGCATATGCTGTATACATAATACATAATTTTTTAAAAAAATAATTAAATTCTTTGATGTACATATAAAACGCAGACGTCACATGGCCTGCCACAGTAAATTCAAATAGCAAATCTTGTTATTAATATGAAGATGACATCATTATTGCTGTAGTTGTTACATAGCTTCATATTCCTTCCTCATGCCATGACTTCAACCCCTCCCCATGTCTGGTTGTTGTTGAGTTGTTTTGTAGAATGGGAGTAACAACAACGAGAATAATGTTCCCTATTAAATGAGGCAGAAGATGTAGTTGAGAAATGGATCATGGTCTCAGGGATCAAAAAAGTAATCAAGAGAATCCCAGTGAGGGTGCTAGAAGCTCCCACTATCCCTCAAGCTGCCAGGGAAACCAAGTTGCTCAGAGAATCTGTGGATTCTCTGGTCTAACCTAAGTGCTAAGTATTCCACTGGCTACCATGAACAGTGGTGATGTTCTGGACACATTAAGGACACCCAGTAAGAGGGCCTTCTTTCCCAGATTGTTAGTCACACTTGAAAGACGAGGAACAAATCATCCCATAATATCCAAATGGCTCCCCAAGGTGAAGATGACTTCTGAAGACCCAATGTCCATGATTTTAATGATGTTTCATATATGTAGGGGGTGGCTCAGGCCATGCCTATGAACTTTGTAGCAAAACAGAGTAGAAGGGGCTGCTTTATGAAGCATCAGGCATTATTTTGGGAGTTTCAGAAGCCTGTTTCTCTTTGGTACTTGCTAGCTGGCCATCAGGGCCGACTCTGGGTCACAGAGGCACCAGGTTTCATTAAGAGAAGTTGAACTAAGGAGATTCTACCTTGCTGGCAGTTTAAGCTTTGGCAGGTCCCAGTTAGAGGACAATTCACTGCCCTATATGAGCATCTTCATGAGTGACATGGACTAGTGCATCTATCAACCTCTTAAGGAATGAATGACAGGTCGTTTATATTTTGGGCAATTTATAGGTGAGTGAGAAGCCTGAATGGTGATGAAGAGCCTGAGGTTGGAGAACATGACATTGAACTCTTCTACCTGCTCCTCCCATGAGAATTTTAGTCCATCTCTCCATATTCCCCACTCCAGCTCTGACCATAGATAGCCAACAGCCAGTGACAGGCACAAAGCTGCAATTTTGTTGTGAGGCAATGGTTGACAGTTGACTCTTGTCAACATTCTGGTGTCCTAGCACCAGGTCCCATTGGTAAAGAGGTGACTGATAATGCTCCACATTGACTCAACAGTTACGGTGGCCAGTCAAGCTCATAGGCTCTCAGGTATCCAATTCCCCTTTGACTTCAGGCTCCATGACATATTCCACAGGGTTCACAAGAACCAACTTTCTTTTTTCTTTTGGTTTTTCGAGACAGGGTTTCTCTGTGTAGTCTGGGCTGTCCTGGAACTCACTCTGTAGACCAGGCTGGCCTCGAACTCAAAAATCCACCCGCCTCTGCCTCCCAAGTGCTGGGATTAAAGGCGTATGCCACCACCGCCCGGCGAATAAATTATATGTTACTTGGAAGGTGAAAAAAAAAACGGCAAACTGAGTAGAAAGGATTATGGATGCTGAGGATGGGGGAGAGTGTGGCCCAAGCGAGCTTTCACACAGAAGGCCGTGATTGTGCTCAAGATTATGGAAAGTGAGCTCATGGCAGGAAAGCTTTAACCTTTAGGAGCCGTGATGGATGGTTTTAGTTGTGAATTGTAAACATTCTAGAATCATCTGGAGGAAAAGTTAATGGGGATTATCTAGGTTAGGTTGGCCTCTGGGCATATCTGTGGGAGGTTATCAAGATGGAATTCCTTAAGGTGGAAAGATCTTCCCACTGTGGGTAGCATTCCCTAGGCAATGGTTCCTAAATTAGGTAAGAGTCTATGCACAGCATGCAGGCCTTCCCACCCTCTGTTTCTGACTGTGGATGTGGCTGGCTGCTTCAGTTCTTGCCACTTTGACTTTTACCACAGTGATGGACCTAGACCTAAGAGCTAAAATATACCCTATCCCCTAAGCTGCTTTTGACAGGGCATTTTATCATAGAAACAGAAATAACCCTAAGGCAGGAATGGAAAAGCCAAGGATTATTCCTAGGAGACTGTGGTGGCCATTCTTGGTAGCCATCTTGACTATATCTGGAATGAAGGGCATGCCTGTGAGCTGGATCCTGACGCAAGAAGACTATATATATGCCTTTGATCCAGATCCTGGAGCTGGAAGACACTTGCTTTTTAATCTACATCAACACTTGCCTTTAATCCAGATCTTGGGGCACAGTGGCCAAGCTTATAAGGATCTATAATGAAAATGAATTAAAGAAAAACTTAGAGCCAAGCATGGTGGTACATACCTTTAATCCCAACACTCAGGAGACAGAAGCATGCAGATCTCTGAGTTCCAGGTCAGTTTACAGAGCAAGTACCGGGATAGCCAAGCTTAGGCAGTGAAGGAAATCATCGAAAACAGAAAGCTGGTGAAGATGTGCTTGAACAAGGTTGGACACGTTCCAGCCCCAGCAAGCAACAGAACCTGGTGGCTTCAGCCACATGGCTCTGGCTTTAGAGTCAAGAATCAAAGAAGTGGTTATGGAGTCTCCCTCAGCAAACTAAAGAAAGCCACTGTGGCCAGGCATGTGGCAGGGATGTCACTGCATGGAGGCCCAGGGAAGATATTGTGAGAAGCTGTGAAGGTATGACCTGGATTGCCTTGGAGATCCCAAGATGTTAGAGATGCCAGAGCCATAGTGTACCTGCCAAGGAAAGCTGCTTAGAGGAAGTGGGACCAGCCCAAGAGAAAAAAGTATGTTCCAGTCAACAAGAGCACTTTGACATGAGACATGGAGATGTAGAGTTTGGGGTCTGCCTAGCTTGTTTTCAGCCTTTCTTTGGTCCAGTGTCTCCTCACTGTGCTCCCTTCCCTATGTTGTTTTGGAATGGTAATGTATATCCTGTGCCATGGTGTGTCGGAAGTATGGGATCTGCTTTTTTTATTTTGATTTTATAGGAGACTACAGTTAGGAGATTGCATGACCCCCACCCCTACCCGTAGTACCTATGAAGCAGATATGCAGTTTGGCCTTCATGTGGGTCCTCCAACAATTGGAATGTGAGCTTGTCCTGATTCTGTTGCCTGCCTGCAGATTCTGCTCCCCTAACTGGGCTGCCTTGTCTGGCCTCAGTGGGAGAGGAGCCACCTAGTCCTGAAGTGACTTGATGTGCCAGGGTGGGCTGCTTCCCCGGGAGGAACTTCTCCCTTCTCAGAGGTGAAGGGGGAGGGGAATCATGGGAGGGGTCATGTGAGAAGGGGACAGGGAGGAGGAGAACTGCAATCAGGATGGAAAGTGAATAAATAAATTAATGAAAAAAAAAGTTTTCTTGAATCTCAGAAGGTTTGAACTTCAGACTTTTAAATGATGTTGAGACTGTGATAGACTGTGGGGACTTTTGAAGTTGAACTAAAAGTAATTTGCACTGTGTTGTATGGCTACAAGCCTGTGGGATCTAGGGAGTGGAATGTGGGGGTTTGAATAGGTTTGGCCCCTGTAGATTCATGTATTTGAATGTTTGGCCCATAGGGAGTGGCACTATCAGAAGGTGTGGCCTTGTTAGAGTAGGTGTGGCCTTGTTGGAGGAAGCGCATCACTGGTTTTGACAGTTTTTGGACAGTAGGTTTTGAGGTCTCCTATGCTCAAGCTCTGCTCAGTGTGAGACAGTCTCCTCCTGTCTGCCTTGGGTTCAAGATGTAGAACTCTCGGCCACTCTAGCACCATGCCTGTCTGCACACTGCCATGCTTCCTGCCAAGGTGATCATGAACTAAACTTCTGAACCTGTAAGCCAGCCCCAATTAAATATTTTTCTTTATAAGAATTGGTCCTGGTGCTGGAGAGATGGCTCAGCAAGTTAAGAGCACTGACTGCTCTTCTGAAGGTCCTGAGTTCAAATCCCAGCAACCACATGGTGGCTTACAACCATCCAGAATGAGATCTGACACCCTCTTCCAGGGCTGTCTGAAGACAGCTACAGTGTACTTAGATATAGTAATAAATAAATCTTTAAAAAAAAGAATTGGTCCTGATGTCTCTTCACAGCAACAGAAACCCAAACTAAGACAGAGATTTTGAAAACAAATAACACTAGAAAAACAAGTTTGTTAACTCCAAAGTGGGAAAATACTAATGCTAGATTTAATAAAAATGTAATCCTTTACATATAACATTTTGTCAAGTCCCTTAGTGTTAAACCAAGGTAGAGTTTTGAGATGTTTAAAAGAATAAAACAGATTTCATTCACTTCACAAAAGTTCCCAAATCTACTGAGTTTCTAAGAAAGCATCGCCAATTACACACTAAATATCATTACAGCCGAATAATTTCAAAGCAAAGCTATGAACATCCTTTCGAAATCGACAACAAATCATCAAATCTAGGTTAGATCAGATGCGGAAGGCACCAAGCTTTCCTGTGTGAGGACAGATCATAGATGGTCCTAAGGCAATCATCCCATCCACTGTGCCTTGTGTCCCAGTGTTACCTGAGACACTGACTTCAAGCGGTGAAAAGTCAGCTACCCAGCAAAATGTGGTGTCTCTTACCACGGAGCTGTATCCACAGTCCTCAGAATCGACTTCTATTGTATTTAGAACTGGTTCATCAGCAAAACACCAAAGGAGTTCTGGGTTGGTTCCTTTGTTTTCTTCCATTGTTTCCCCGTGGAATCTTGTCTTCCAGAGCCTTCCTTTCTCTCCTTGTGTCTCTGGGTGGGCACATCTCAATGCTGAAGGTACAACAGTGTTCAGAGAAGAAGGAAAATACTACGATGTGTTCGTTCATCCACCAGAGGGATCAGATTTCATAAGATTTATCAATCCAAGAATCTTCAGGCTAGGTAGGAAGCAGATGCCTGCCATGTCCCTGGCCCTGGGCTGGATGCCTAAGCAGAAGAAGGATTTCAGTACCTCCTCTCTAGTTTTTTTCTTTCAGTGCTGGGGTTTGCATCCAGGACCTTCCTTAATCATGGTAGGTTAAGTCATCTACCACTGAGCCACACTCCCAACCAAGCACCTGCTCTTGAGATACTGTACTCTAAAGCTTATATAACAACGCTGATATGGAGTCTGGTCTTTTACAACAAACAGCAAGGGGGGAGGGGCAGTGAGAAATCCCCTGAATATACAGAAAATATACCATCAAGCTTCCCCCCAACCCAGCCTGCCACCCCAGGGAGCAACTATCCCCACACATTTTACACCAGGTTCTCAATGCATAGCCCAGGGACCAGCAGCCATGATGTCACTTGCAGCTTTGCTGAACACATAGTCTCCCAGCAAGCCCAGATCCACCAAGCAAGAATTGCTGGGGTTGGAAGGCCAGGAGTCTGTGTTGTAACAAGCCCTCAGCTGATTTCAGTGCTGCTACTGTTGCTGCTGCTGTTGCTCTAAGCCTGAGAACTGTTGCCCAAGATCAGAGGTTCTCAGTCTGTGGGCTTCAACCCCTTTGGGTTTCCTAAGACCATCAGGAAACACAGATATTTACACTACAATTCATAACTAGCAAAATTACAGTTATGAAGTAGCAATGAAAATGATTTTATGGCTGATTGCCCACCACAAAAAGAGGAACTGTATTACAGGGTCACAGCACTAGGAAGGTTGAGAACCGCAGCTCCAGATGATCTTCTCCATGTGGCTGAACTCCTGTCCTAACAGTTCAATGTCATAAACTTTGGAAAGCCTTGTACTGTGCAATATTATCCAAAGAGTCATAAATTGCCTAGTGTATGGACTGGGGATTAGTTGTGAAGCCACAGTTAAGTGAGTGCTAAAGCTAGTTGGTCTGGGAACTGGTGCCTGTGTCAGAACACACAAGGCTCTGAGAGGCCTGCTGTCTTCCTTGAGAAGTACTGGGGCCAAGAAAGGAAACAACCTGGGCTGGTAAGATGGCTCAGCGGGTAAGAGCACCGACTGCCCTTCCGAAGGTCCTGAGTTCAAATCTCAACAACCACATGGTGGCTCACAACCACCCATAATGGGATCTAACACCCTCTTCTGGTGTCTGAAGACAGCTACAGTGTACTTATTTATAATAATAAATAAATCTTTGGGCCTGAGTGAGTGGGGTTGACCAGAGCAAGCAGAGGTCCTAAGAGTTAATTCCCAACAACCAGATGAAGGCTCACAACTATCTGTACAGCTAGCTACAGTGTGCACTCATATACATAAAATAAATAAATCTTAAAAAAAATATATACCACTCAGCCTAAGTCCCAATACCATTTTGCATATTAGAGGTGTCACAACTCCGAAATCACTCTACGAGTATTCCTGGGCCTCAGAGCTCGCAGGGCAGTGACAACTCTTCTGGTTAGGGCAAGCTAGACAGAACTTTGTCCATAGTTCTCAAATCAACCCTGCCTCCAGTTTTCCCATAGCTTCCTCCCTTTGTGACAGTCCTCAACAACCCCAACATGACAATCTCTGCTTCCTGCCAAAGATGATGACCCTCTTGGTGGCTAGTGGCTAGTGAACCATGCCAACTTTCTTTTCTTAGAAATACATAAGCTGTGGAATCAGGCACTGAAGAATGCCAAACATTTTCAGAATTCTACCCTGGACCAGGCAAGCAAGCAGTCTGTCCCTCCATCCAGGACCCAGGCATTTGTTATACACGCCCAGCAGGGTATGTGTAGTCACTAGGTTGTTTAGAAACATTGATGGTGTTTGGATGTTACCATTTGCAAATGTGTGATCAGCGAGCTTGTCCTGCAGAAGCCTTTGGTCTTCCACTCACTTATATCTCACTAAATGATCCCCATCATTTGTATACAGGCGTTCCCCTCTGACGGTTGTGGGTGGCTCAGATACCAAGAAACTTGGGGTCATAGAAGCCTGACTTGCATGTACTCAGAGAGGCTTCCTGTCTTTCTCTCTGCCTCCTCTGGCCCCATCCTCCCTACCTTCGGTACTACAACTTCCAACCTGCTAGAATGATTCAGAACATTCCTTTCTGAGAAGGTATCAAAGGAAATTTTACAGAAATGCTAAGATCCCTTTTGGACCTTTACCCAAGCACTGGGGACAAGAGGCAGGGTGGAGCCAGCGTAGGAGATGCAATCTGGGCTAATGCCACAAGACCCAGAGGAGACAGAGGAAGATGCCAAAGGAGACCCTTGGGACCCTCAGGGAAGAGGGAGGCTGTCCTTTTGTGGGAGCATCACGTGCACTCTTCAGAGCTTCCCTCTGACCTCCTCAGGCCGACATAATGGAAAAAAAATCCCTTTCTCTCCTTCTGTACCCCTTCCACTTGGCTGGTTTGGGAGATTTTCCAGCTCAGTGAGCCGTGGACTGAGAGATAGGCTGCATGTGGCTTTCAGATCCCAGACCTCCAGCCTCCGTCCTCAGTCATTACGCTGGGGGAGTCAGCTAATTAATTAGGCGACCTTTGTGCGTGGCTGGGCACCGTGCAAATGTTCTGAGTGCAGATGCCCTGCAGCCCAGCAGGCACGACCCTTGTTCCCAGAGCTGCAGCACACAGACCAGCAGTGAGCAAGCTGCACCCAGAGAGCAGCAAGCAGGGAAGAGATAGGGCCAGGACGAGCAGCAGGGTGGCAGGCAGCGCGCCTCATGGCTCTTTAGGCAGACGCATGGGATGTGACAGAAGCATCTTCAGAACTGAGAGCATCCAAGCAAACAGACCCACACATGATCGCCTGTGACTAAGCCATGCTTTAACAGAGAGGCGTGGCCACACCTGTGCAATGACCCCAGGGTAGCCGATCGGCTAAGAAACAGGTGTTTTCTGTCCTGGAAAGAAATGTCCACCAGCAGGCCCTGTGGAGGCCGGAGGGTACCAAAGCCTCACCAATGGATAGGCACATGTTAGTCCAATGGCCAGAGTAATGGATACTCTGCAATGGCATAGCTCATTAGTTGTTGTGGGGAGTTTAGAACTCTGTGTCTTTGGCTCATGTCTCTTGGTGACTCTGGCTGCCTACAAGGAAGCTTTCTTTGCTCTGCAGCCACCTGGGCAGTGACTAACAATGAGGTCTGTTAGTTACCTTGAGATGTAGCCTTCAAGGTGCCAGAGCTCACCAGGTAATGCCTACCGGGCTATGTATGCTGCGTTGGGGAGTGGGGTATGGGCAGGTGCTGTTGATACCCTGTCAGGTTACTGGAGCCCACAAACAGCACTGCATGTTTCTGAGAGGCAGGCAGTCTCGGAGCCCCTCCTCCCGAGCCCAGGCTTAGGCAGTAATCGATGACTCGATGACTCGTGGATACCCACACCTTTGGCCTCTGTCTGTCCCCTACTGCATCTGCACAGCAGTGCTTCGTCCATTTCCATAACTTTACACAAAGCAGCCCGTCAGTTACCTGTGACTGCTGCGACAAATGACCACAGACTTGGAAGCTCAGAAACAACACCTTTGGGTTGTCTACATGGCTCAGCACAGGAAGGGGCTTGCCACAAAGCCTGAAGACCTGAGTCAGATCCCTCGGATCCTCGTAGTAGGACAGAACCCACTCCTTCAAGTCTGACTTCTACACACACACACACACACACACACACACACACACACACTATGTCATATGGTCCACCAAATTAAACAAAACAAAACAAAACAAAACAAAACTGTACATGTAACTTTGGAGGTTAAAAGTCCAAAATCAGTTTCACTGTGTCAAAGTTAAGAGTCTGGGCTGGTTCCTTCTCATTCCCTGGCTTGGGGCCTTGTCACTGCCTCTCTGCCTTTATCTTATTACCTCCTGTCCCTCAGACCTCTTACCTTCCTCTTGTAAAGTCCCCCTCCTAACCTCCCCTGTCCCCCCTCACACCGTGCGAGTGCCGGATAGGTGGCTCAGTGGTTAAGAGCATACAGCTCTCGAGGAGGACCCCAGTTCAATTCCCAGCCCCCACATCAGGCAGCTCATGTATGCTTGTTTCTCCAGCTCCCAGGGATTGGACACTCCTATGACCCCATGCACACACACACATGTACACACAAATAAGTGATAATCAAACATTTTTTTTTAAAAAAAAGATCCTTGTGTCGGGCTTGGGAGAAGACTTGGGCAGTAAGTCCTTGCCTTGCAAGCACAAGAACCTGCATGTACTCCCCAGAACCCATACTAAAAAAAAGCTGGGCATGGTAGTGTGTACTTGTAATGCCAGTGTGGAGCCAGGCAGATCTCTGATGCTTGCTCGCCAGCCAATCTAGCCCACTGGGTGAGTTCCAAGTTCAGTGAAACTGTCTCAGACAAATAAGAGAAGGCATTGGTGCCTGAGGTTGCCTTTTGGCGCCTGGATGGGAGTGTGGGGGAAGGGAGAGAGAAGGAAAATGAGATGGGGGGAGGAGGGAGGGAGCAATTTGTCATATAAGACAACAGCCACTGATCCCAGGAACTGGGACACAGGTGTCTTGGAAGTCATCATTCTTCCTACCACATGTCCCCATTCATCCTTCACTATCCTCCCAGTGGCTATGAAAAGATCAGGTGAAGCTCAGAGAGGTTAGGCAATTTGCCAGAAGTCACCCAGCCAGAAAGTGGTGAGGAAGCGAGGTGGGATGCAGGCTATGTGACCCCAAGTTAACAGAGTCTAACACAGCCAGAGGAGGCTGAGCCCCTGCAAGGTCAGCCGCTTCCCGCCCATTCGCTTCTCCACCCCCAGAGCGGCTCTTTTGTTTTCCTAGTCTGAGCACAAAGAGAACACCTGCAGACTGTCCTAGTTCAAGAAGTGACCCACATTAGGAGAAAGGAGCCAGGCAGGCCACAGCTGGCTCTGATGTCCCCCTCCCCCCAGCCTTGATGACAGTCCAAAGGTTGCTGGCCCAGCTTTCACATGTGGTCAATGATTTTCTCAATTATCGCACAAGTGGATAACCTCGTTACCTTGGTAGACGGGGGATGCTCTGTGTCCAGGGGACCCTCAGTCTTGATCCAACAGCAAGAAAAGACATTTTGTCTCTTTGGCACTGTGCCAGACCTCTCCTGTGCTCTATCCCTTCCCCCTCCAGGCTATTGAGTCAATATTGACTTGTTTTAAATAAGGCATTGCCAATTCAATATTTAAATGGCATTGGATGGGATTCACAGGCATTATGCATTTTCTCAAGGACATGTGGACAAACAGTTGAACTGCCAGGAATAAAGCACGGTCAGGCCACACGGAGACATCCAGTGACTCAGGAGAAACTTGCTGAGCCGGCAGGCAGGCAGGCTGAGCTGTTCGGTAATTCGAGGATTAAAGAAAAGTTAATCACTGGGCAGGAAGCACCCTCTTGACAAAGAGTGTTCCAGCAGCCATCTCATGCAGCCCCCTCGCCCTGCCTCCTGCCCAAATATGCCCTGGAGCCAATCAGACACTCTTGGTTGGAGAAAGTATGGAGAACTAAAAACTCAGGGAGGTGAAAGAAAACTGGAAGCAACATTTGCTTCAGGGTCAGTTCTGATAGTAGGTGGACCGGCCTCTTCTAAATGCATCAGCGAAGGGTCATCCCAGTGGGGCTTGAAGAAACAACTCAGAGTCAGCCATGTTCCTCACCACAGGTGGGAAGAGAAACGGTCATACTTGTTTTAGAGATAGTTCACATAACAAAGTGAAGTGTTGCACACCATATGGACTTATCATTTCATAGTCAAATATTTAAGATATTCATATTTAGGGAGTCACATTTATACAATTGAAAAGCTATCCAATTATTAAATTCTAAAGGTATTGCTGTGGGAAGCTTCCACCATAAGTCTTTTGAGTCTCACTGTGCAGCTCATGGCTGTCCTGTAACTCACTGTGTGGACCAAGGCTGAGTTGTTTATGAGTCTGAATGGTCAGCCTGAGAGATCCTCTGCAGGGTTTCCCCTGGAGGCAGCAGCAGCAGACTGCGCTCCATGAGAGGGTGCTGGCTGGAAGGCTCTAGCAGGCCTTTCGGTGCTGGAGTTTGGGCTGAAGCATGTGTCCCCTCTGAGGGGCTCCCCTTTACATGGCTTTCCAGTGTCCAGCAGGCACTTCATGAACACGAGGTTCCCTGAGGACACAGACGGGAGCTGCATGGCTCCTAGACCCCAAGTTCTTTGACTCGTGCTTATAATTCTGCTGCAGTCTGTTGGCTAAGTCAACCCCAGTTGTAGCCTAGACTCAAGACCCATTGATGGGTGGAGGCAGAGAACCAGTGTGTAGCTCCCAGGTTGTGTGACTCACTAGGACCATTATCTCCATGATCTGCCACAGGACTTGACATTTGTCAAGTCCCTTTGACCCTTCTTTCCTCTTTTTTTTTTCCTTTTCTTTTCAGACAGGGTCTCATGTAGCCCAGGCTGGCCTCATGTAGTCCAGGCTGGCCTCAAACTCACTGGTAGCCATGGATGATTTTTCTGACCCTCTTGTCTCTACCTCCCCAGTGCTGGGATTATAGGTATCTATGATGGCATAGGTATACATGCTGTTGGGGATGGAACCCAGGGCTTCGTGTAGGCTAGGTAAATTACTGACTGAGCCTCAGCCCCTACTTCTTTTCTTGTATGCAGCCATACCAGCCCAAGAAAGGCAACCAGCCACTCATTATCTTTCCAGAATATTTAACTTTCTGTGAGCTGGTAAATCACTTCTGGAACAGTCTGCCCAATATGATGGGGATGAGGGGTCTGTCCCCTGAGTGGCCTCCATCACATGGCTGTGACCAAAGTAAGCTAAAAGGTTATGCAGGGAAGTAGAGGGACCCTCCCCAGCTTTGGACAGAGCAAAGCCTGAAGCCCAGGGACATCATCAATCCTGCCCAAGCTCTTCTGCTTAGTTAGGGTTACCATAAAAACTCCTTGAAGCTGCTCCTCCCTCTCTTCATGGCCCCTTCATGCCTTTTGCTGAATGGCCATCCAGAAAGACATTTCATTATGACCAGAGTGCACCTGTCAGCAGAGTAGACACATTCGTGAAAGAGAAATCAAAATTTAATACAGGTAACTATCCTCCAGGATCCTCAAAGTCCCATCATGCATGTCCCCCACTGCTGACTCTGACATCCCCGGCCAGCTAGGGAGAACCAATGTGTTTTGGGGGCACCAGGCTTCCCTGAATGTGCCATCGTCTGGACTAGAATATTCTGAGCTCCCAATTTCCTTCTCTTTGTTCCCCCATCAGCTTTATGTGATAGGATTCATATATCACAGGAGCTCCCTCTTCGAATGCACAAGTCGGTCAGTGGTGGTCAGCACACACAGAGCGGAGCAGTCACCATTCTGCTCAGTTACGGAATACTTCCCTCACCTCAGACAGAAGCCTGGGTCCTTTGGCTCTTGTCTGTAGTCTCCCTCCCTCCCCTCAACCCTAAAAATCTCTAATTGGTTTTCTGTCTAGAGAAGTCCTGACTCTTAACATTTTTTTTTGTTTGTTTGTTCGTTTGTTTGGTTTGTTTTCTTGTTGGTTTGTTTTTGAGATAGGGTCTTAGGTTGCTTAAACTAGCTTCAGACTTGTTATGTAGCTAAGACTGGTCTTGAACTCCTGGTCTTCCTGCCTCTACCACTTGAGAACTGGGATTACAGGTGTGTACTACCACACCCAGATCTAGTCTTTTTCCTTTTTTTTGTTTTTTTGTTTTTGGTTTTTTTGTTTTTTTTTTTCTAGACAGGGTTTCTCTGTGTAGCCCTGGCTGTCCTGGAACTCACTCTGTAGACCAGGCTGGCCTTGAACTCAGAAATCCACCTGCCTCTGCCTCCCAAGTGCTGGGATTAAAGGTGTGTGCCACCACTGCCCGGCATTCTAGTCTTTTTTCTATGAACAAAAATCACATATGATGTGGGTTTGGTGACTGTTTCTTTTACTCAGAATATTATTTTCAGAGTTTATCCACATAGTATGGACAGATCCTCCATTCCTTTATTTTTGCCAGGGATTAAGCTGGAGCCCTGAATATACTAAGCACATGCTCTACCACTGACTGTACCCCCAATCTCAATAATATTATGTGATTCACCCACATCTCGTCTTCCCATCCATTCACGTATGGGTGTATATTTAAGCTTTCCCACCTTTGGGAGCTTATAAATTACACTGTCATGAACATTCATGCATAGGTCTCTATGTGCACATGTGTTTTACTTTCTTATGGGTATGTACCTAGGTTATTCTAGGAGGAATCCCTGCTTTGTATGTCATATTTCCATTTTATATATTCCCATTGCCAGTGCATAAGGATTCAATTCCCCTCGTCTTCCCATCAGCTTCTTCTTCTCACTCTTCCTCCTGATCTTAGATTAAGCATCCTTTCTCTGGGAAGGGCTCTCCTTTGGGCCTTGAACCTCCCACAAGGTCTAGGTCTACTTCTTCCATTTATAGTTGCAAAGAGCTGGCCTCTCCTTAGCTGGCTCTCCCAGCCATCCTTGGTGCCATAAATACATTGACAATTGTCCTCTCCAGACTCCAGGGCTCCATAATGGTAGGGACTGTCTTCTGCTCACCTTTGCAACCCTAGCTCTTGGCCTGGCTGCAATTCATATATCTGTAAATGGTCAAGGATCAAGAGCACAAAGGTTGCATGACTCAGAATCATGAGGCACGTCAATGGCGCCTTCTCTCCTGTTCCTGCCCTGCTCACGTGGCAGCCATTAGCTGTGTGTGACTGGTTACTAGACACACCTGACAAGCAACAGTCTATTCTATTTCATTGGGATGTACTGAAAATATACATACATTCAAATAGAAAGAGTGGGTGATACTCCAATACAAGCTGAGCTCTGCTTCCCTGGGCCGGTGCATAGCTTCTCCTGGCTTTCCCCTCAGCAGTCCAGCTGATGTTTTAGGATGGCCACAGCTGAGTCTGGGCCATGGCTGGTTCTACTTATACAGGGAGTCTGAGGGTCTTGAGCCCTGGAGAGTGGGGTGTAAGCGAGGGCAGGTCCCTGTTCCAGGGTAAACACAGTACCGTCCCGTTGCTCCTTTGACTTCCACTAATGGCTATTTAAACTTACACCCAGTGAGAAAAGTCAATCCCCAGCTCCTTTGTTGTAGTACCAACACTCCAAGCCCTTGGTGGCCATACACAGCTTGTGGCTGCCACCTTGGGCAGGGCAGACGCTCAGTGTTTTCATCAGCACAGGGAGCTCTTTGGCCAGCCCTGCTTTGGGTTTCCTAGGGAGCTTGTTCTCTTTTCCTAGAAGAGCCTCCACTGTCAGCTGGCAAGGACTTGGGTCTATGCTCCAGAATCTCACACCTGATGTCCATCCTGTGGGAGAAGTGGGGCCAGTCTGGCCCTCCTCGATACCCTTGACAACCCACCCATTCTCTGAGGGCTCCCCATCCTAGGTTTACAAGGGCTTCCTCTTTCCTCCTTGTACTGTGAGACAAAAGGATCTGAAGGACACAGAACCTCTGAAAAGAAATGGGAGATCTGGGTGTGGTGGTGCATGCCTGTAATCCTGAGGCAGGAGAATTGTGAGTTCCAGGCTAGCTTGGGCTTAAATAATTAGATGTTACCTCAAAAAGGAGGTAGGCAAACCTAGAGTGGTAGTACACGCCTTTAATCCTAGCACCTACTTCTCGAGAGGCAGAGACAGGTGGATCCCTAAGTTCAAGGCAAGCCTGGTCTACAGAGAGAGTATTTTCCAGACCAGCCTGAGCTACACAGAGAAACCCTGTCTCAAACAAACAAACAAACAAACAAACAAATGAACAAACAGTGAGGAAGGACTTTTCTTACTCTTTCTAAGGCTTTTTCCTCCTCCTCTCCCCCTCTGCATGCGTGTGTGTGTGTGTGTGTGTGTGTGTGTGTGTGTGCGCGCGCGCGCGTGCGTGCTTGTTTTGTTTATTTGTTTATTTACACATTTAGACAAGGTCTTTTTGTTTGTTTTTGTTTTTTGTTTTTTGTTTTTCGAGACAGGGTTTCTCTGTATATCCCTGGCTGTCCTGGAACTCACTCAGTAGACCAGGCTGGCCTCAAACTCAGTAATCCTCCTATCTCTGCCTCCCAAGTGCTTCGATTAAAGGCATGTGTCACAACCCCCCCCACCCCCCCAGTTAGACAAAGTCTTAATATGTAGCTCTGGAATTCACTATGTAGACCAGGCTGACCTCAATCTGAACTCACAGGAATCTGCCTGCCTCCCAAATTCTGGGACTAAAGGGACTAAAATAGAACCATATCCAGTTCTATTTTTTTTTTTGAGACAAGATCTCTCACTGGTTTGGCTAGGTCTGAGCAGTGAGCCCCAGGATCCCACTGCCTTAGCCTCCCCAGCAGTGGAATGGCAGGAGTCTACCACCACATCTGGCTTTTTAATGTTGGTTCTAAGGATTCCAGCTCAACTCTCGCTCTTGCTGGCAAATGCTTTGCCCACTGAGCATCCTCCCAGCCCACAATTTATTCTTATTCTGACAAGCCTGTGGTGAAGTTAATTTCCCAATCACCACCACCCCTGTTTCACAGGCTCAGCTGCTCTTCTGCTCCCGAGGGAGCCGCTAGCCCAGTTATCTCATTCTACATCAGTGAAGCAGGCTCCAACAAGGATGCACCCAAGCGCACATGGCAGCAGTCTCAACCTTCAACAAGCACAAAATGATGCCAAGCAGCCAGCGAGCAACAGGACTGACGTTCATCAAGTGTGTGCTACATGCTTAGGTGATTGACAAGTCAGGTTAGATTCTAAGGCTGAGAGTTTAGCTGGCTGCCTTAGGCCACACAACCAGTTAGAGGCAGAGTTAGGAAAGAACACTATGTCAGCTGGTACCTGAGAGTTGCCTTGCGCCAAGTAAGTCGGGGACCGACTTCTCAGAACAACCCTTTCCTTCCTCACGGGCCTGGGAGATGGGGTAAGTGATGAGAGAGGCAGGCAGAGTCCGCTCCAGAAGCAGCACATAGGATGCAGTACTGTCCTGTGCGCATGCCCACTGCTGTGGGCGCTGCAAGCATGGGTCGTAAAATCCGAACTCTGTAAGGCTTTACCTTGTGAGAAGAGCTCGTGAGAGCCTCTTGAGAATTTTGTGTCTCAAGGCTTATACCTCCCAAGTTCAGAGAAGGTATGGGTGAACTTGTTGCCTCTCACGCCAGATGTGTTAGTTTTGTTTTTAACCATTAAGCGAGGAGGACCCGATGCTTCTAAGTGTGTGTTCTAGGTTCATTTTTGTTGCTATGACCAAAAATAATTTCGCAGAGGAAAATACGTATTTGATTGACACTGCCAGGTCCATCGAGAGAAGCCAGGGTAGGATCTCAAAGGGAGACCTGAAAGCCAAACCTATCGAGGGGGCCATTCACAAGCTCATGCTTAGTTAACTTTCTAATACAACCCAGGACTGCCTGCCCAGGGAATGGTATTGCCCACAGTGGGATGAACCCTTCTACATCAACTAAAAAGAAGACAATGCCCCACAGACATGCACACATGCACAATCTGATCCGGGAAATCCTCAGTTGAGACTCTCTTCTCGGATGGCTCTGGACTGTGTCAAGTCGACAGTTAAAGCTAACTAGGACGGAAAGTTTTTCCAGAGTGCCAATTTCAGCCACTGGAATTCTGGCTCCCAAGTCTGAAGGTCTCCCAAGGTCAACTGTGCCCTCTGGTGGACAGGAGTGGATTCTCAGAATTAGAGCAAGTGGTTCGTGTGTGGTGTGTGTGTGTGTGTGTGTGTGTGTGTGTGTGTGTGTGTGTGGTGTTTGGAAGGAGGAGGGGAAGGGGGCTTCTTCGGGATGGCTGTATTGACACTGCATTAGAGGATGACTTTTTTCTTCTTTTCATCAGTGTGGTAAAATAGATTCCTAAAGTTGTTTTTTGGTTGTTGAGAGTATTGGGAAGGAACACAAATGTGTGTTTGTGGTACCATGAGGATCTTCATTGAGAAATGGAAGCTTCTAGACTGCAGTCTTTTCTAGCATTACCCACAGATTTCCTGCAACCATGCATTTCATAACTTATTTATAACAAAACAACAACAACAACAACAAAACTCAAAGAGCCCCACCCCCACCCCGCTTCCCTCCCCTAACCATGGCAGAGGGTGTCCCCTCCTAGCTCCTCAGTGATGGTGGTCACATCCATTCTATGTTTTTTTTTTTCTCATTGTTCTTCAGTAACCTGTTAGTAAGCAACACTGACTTTTCTAAGGAGTTTCACTATCATGCCTGTCTAGTAAGTTGTACCTCCTGTCGACTGTGGTCAAATATCAGACGTGCTGTTGGATGAAAGTGTGTGGCTGTAAAGGATGCCTGTGATGGTGAATGTGGATTGTCAATCTGACAGGATCAAGAATCACCTATGAGACAAGCCTCTCGATGTCTCTCAGTGGGTTCCAAGATCAGGTTAACTGAGGTGGGAAGACCCACCCTAAATGTGGGTGTCATCATCCATGGGCTGGGGCCTGGCCTGAAGAGAAAGGAGAAAGTGGCTGAGCATCAGCATCTATCTCTGCTTCCTGACTACAGAGGCACGGTCACCAGCTGCCTCAAACTCTGGATAGCATGACACCCTTGCATCCTTGAGCTGTGAGCTGGAACAGACCCTTTCTTAGTTACATTGTTTCTTGTCAGGTATTTGATCACAGCAACAAGAAAAGTAACCAGTACAATTGTTGAGGTGCGTTTCTGTTGATCAGTCAGTCAGACTCGGTGGCCAGACTAGCTAGTAGTGTTGGAATCTGGATAGGTTTTTTTCTTTTCTTTTTTTTTTTTTTTTTTTTTTTTTTTTTTTTCTGGGAATGAGGGAGTCTGAGTAAGGCTGGCTGGGGCATGCTGGACCTGACCATTCTGTTTTGATCTGAGCACTAGCTATGTGTCTAACTTAATGACAGTTTATCCATCTATATCACAGTGGGTTCTTTTTCCATTTGTTGAGTTATTAAGACATTGCATTAGAATATTATTTGTCCGGGTTACTGAGTGTCTTAGGGTTTTACTGCTGTGAACAGACACTATGACCAAGGCAACTCTTATAAGGACAACATTTAATAGGGGCTAGCTTACAGGTTCAGAGGTTCAGCTCATTATTATCAAGGCAGGAACACGACAGCATCTAAGCAGGCATGGTGCAGGAGGAGCTGAGAGTTATACATCTTCATCTGTAGGCTGCTAGCAGAATACTGACTTCCAGGCAGCTAATTTTTTTGTTTGTTTGTTTTGTTTTTCGAGACAGGGTTTCTCTGTGTAGCCCTGGTTGTCCTGGAACTTACTCTGTAGACCTGGCTGTCCTGGAACTCAGAAATCCACCTGCCTCTGTTTCCCAAGTGCTGGGATTAAAGGTGTGCATCACCACTGCAGGGTAGGATGAGAGTCTTAAAGCCCACACCCACAGTGACACATCTACTCCAACAGGGCCACACCTTCTAATAGTGCCATTCCCTGGGCCAAGCATATACAAACCATCACACTAATCACTTATGGGGCTTTGATACTCCATATACTTTGTACCTGAGTGAGTGTCTCACTGGTCCTCCCCCTAACATGAATTATGGAGGCTATGTTTCCCAATATCTATTGCACTGTGTCATATGTATCTCCAACACTACCCAACCCTTGCTATGTAACCTGGAAAACATAAAACAAAAACAAATAAAACACACAAACAACCCCCCCCCAGGGCAGTTGAAGCAGAGCAAACAGAATATGGAGACCCAGGCATAATGGTGAAGCAAGAGCTAGTTGGTCAAGCAGAGGAGACTGATACAGCCCAGGGCTACTTTGACAGATGTCTCCATCACCTGAAGCCTGGTAGGTGGCTAATATCAGAGCAAGGACAGGGCCCTGTGTTGGACCTTGGAATGATGGAAGGAAACTGCTGGGTGGCAAATGGAGGTGTCAGAGCAAGCTGGGACCACAAAGGGACACAGTCACTGCAGAAAGATGTCCATGGATCCAGAGGTGATAGCTACCCCAGTTTCTCTTATCTCCCTAGCTCCCATGACTACTTCCTTTTTACTGGACTTGAGTGGGAGTAACAGCTTAGAAGCACAGAAGGGACACAGGAGGAAGGGGGCAGACCTGGAAGTAGGCTCCCAAAGTCCAGGGCTTGGGCTCTGATTCTTCTCCCAGGCCCACCTCCCACGATCCTACCAACCCTTCTAACTGCCTGAGGGTCTCTGTTGGAAGGAAGACTCCCTCAGCTGTGTGCCATCACACAGTAGACATTAGACTGGATGTACCCACCTTACTGTCTTCATAACTCCACCAACTCTCCAGGTTCTCAAAAACAAAACAAAACAAAACAAAAAACAAAAACTGGCAGCACGGAGGGGTGAACAAAGGTGACCTTTTGTACAACCCTCTCTCTAAGGAAAGGGTGCAGCGTATGGCTTAACTTCTAAACCAGAGGGGATGGGATATTTTTGGTCTGCAGAACATTGTGTGAAACAATTAGTAGCTGCTAAGGTCCTTGGTCAGGCATCTGCAAGAAGATTAGCCTGTCAACAGCCCGAGTGTCAACAGCCAACATGACTTGGTGACTTGTCCCAATCTTATCTTCACATGAAGACGGAAGCAGATTGCCGCTAAACTCTAATGCCTGAGCAGAGGACCCAGGGGAGCTGACAAGCACAGGCATCTGGACACCGTGCTCCCCTCCTTAATGTCATTTTTATTTCTCTTATGGAGTCAGGCTGGTCAGGGAAGGGGATCCCCATAGATTCCTATGAAAGCTATCAAGATGCTGGGAAGATGAAGGCAAAGCTGGCGTAGATTGGGATGCCCTCGGTTTTGATTTTCAAGGCCTAAAAATAAGAAACAAGGTGAAACGAGACTTTCAGATTAACACTGCTGTGCCAAAGGGTTGTATAAGCTGCTGGTTCTCAGACCGCCCTGCCCCAGAGTAGCCCAGGGGGAGCACAAGTAAACATTTCAGTTTAGATAAAGTGCTTAAATCTTTGGGCGTTGTCCAAAGGTTATACCTGTGTTGTCACCCAACCTAGGTGAAGCTTGTCCAACCCTCAAGGCTTCCTTCCCGGTCCTATGGTCAGCCTAGTTTCTCCCGGGCTTCGATGGAGAGGATGGCTGTGCTGATTCAAGCCCCCACAGAAAGCCTTTATAAGCATTAAACCTAGGTCCCATCTATGGAGCATTTGATCTCACTACTTGTGTGGTTTCCTGATCTCCAACAGGAGTATCCCAAAGTCCCAGGTCACTCTAATGTGTCCCCAGGGTCAGGACTGAGAATGACTCTGTGGTTTGTGGTACAGCGCCATTCTCAATAGGGTATCAGGGTGAGTCCCAACCTCAAGGCCACAGCCTAAAGAGCCTTTTTTTTTTTTTTTTTTTTTTTTGGCTCTCAGGCTATTTGGGGACTGTAGCTGTCAAAAGCCAGACAAGTACTAACTCTGCCTAGATGTGGGTTCCACTCTAGAGTTGATGGGCTCTGTCCTCCCGGGTAAGCAAGAAGGAGGCAGATAGCCTGGGAAGGATTTCAGAGGGATTGATGGGTTATGACTCCTTACATCTATATACAGATACCTATTGATGTTTACAAAATGGGTCTGCAGTGCCTCTGACTTGATTTGTTAGAGTCACCCACAACTAGTGCTTTCCATTTTAGAAGGGGTTTCTTTGGCATCATTTGGAACCATTATAATCCTAAAGAAACTGAACACAATCCTTGGATGGATCACTGGTGATTTGAAGATAGGAATGCCCAAAAAGTGGTGAGGGAAAGAAGGAGCCAAAAGGAAACAGAAGAGAAAGAGAGAAGCCAGAGGTCAAGGGGGATGCTCACATGGCTTTTGCAGCCTGGCTTGATAAACCCAAACTTCTGCATGATCTGATTTGTTCTGAACTCCTGCCACCTGCCGTCCACCAGCGTCTGGGCTCGGATCTCGTACTTCACCAGGCGCTCAGACCTCAGGCTGATGGTACTGTGCTCACAGACTGGTGAGGAGCACTCCAAGTCTGTATGTTTTATTCTCTGCAAGAAAAGGGACCCATCCCATGTAGCCCTGTGACTAGGGTGGCCAGAGCTAGCAAAGATCTCCTGACACACAGCCTTTCTGTTTCAACTCTGTAAGATAGCATGAGGCCGTTCATCAAACGGCATAATTTCCTGAGAGCCACCGCTGGAACCCTGTGACATCCCAGACCTCACCATGGGCAAACCGTTGACTAGGGCTTGGCCATCAAATCAAGCTTCCTTGTTGCTTTTCTGGGATAAAGCTGTAACAGTGTATACATAAGGGCCTTCTGAGTGCTGGTGTTACATAATTCATCTCTTCCATTCAGTTAGAAAGATGCCTGAGGGTCTGGTGACCAAGAAAGGAGGACCCAGAAAGAGAAGGGACTTCCTGTGGAAGAGAAGGTGGTGGGAAAACTGGGACTAACATTCAGATTCTTTGCTCACTCATTCATGCATCCATCCTCTTATTCACTGAGCCACTTAAACTCTCCCTAGGTTCACAAGTTGGAGAGCTAGAAGGAGTAGGGGGAGGGGAAACTGTGGTTACTATGTATCGTATGAGAAAAGAATCTATTTAAAAAAAGAAAAAAAAAGATCCCCCAGGTCCTACACGGGTGGTGAAACTAAAAAGCCAAGTTGGAGACAGTTTCTCCGGGAGCTTGGCACTTAGAGAAGAGAGATCTCTAAGCAGTTCTAAGTGGGCTACAGCAGCCCTTCACCACAACAGTCATCACTGTCACCACACTTATTGCTAAGCATAAGCGGTGCTGGGCAGGGAGCACAGTACAGCGCATGCTTAGAATGCACAGAACTAAAATACATACAAGGTTTTCTATGCTAAACCTGTGGCAAACCCTTTGTGTAATTATTTAATACTCTGAGGTTGGTCCTTAAGACAGGGTTTCTGTGTGTAACAGAACTGGAACTCCCTCTGTAGACCAGGCTGGCCTTGAACTCAGAGGTCCACCTGTTTGGATTGAAGGAGTAAGCCACTATTGACCAGCTTCTGTTACTGTCTTCATCTTAAAGGCAGAAGATCCATAGGACTTGCTGAATGTAGGCAGCTCCTCAGAGAGTTTAATTGCAATTCTCTGCCCTTACATAGATTACAAGGAGACTTCACTCTCTCACCTGACTCCTCGGATGTCACACGCACTGTCCTTCTGTGTCCCTTTGACAGACTCTTCTCCTCTGCTACTTGTAGGCACTATCTGCCACTTCCTTAAAGAGTGACCATGCGCAAAGTATCAGCCACTGTGTACAAACTGATAATGATATGACTCCCAGTTCACACAGACTGAACCCTGGCTTTGTCAAGAGGCCATGTGACATGAATGTGAAGTCTTTCAGAGTTGACAAGCCTCATCTACCGCCAGTATCAACCTCCCTGGCTGCTTGTGAAAATCACATGGCACCACATGCGTGACTATGATCAGTGCTTAGGAGACAGCCTGTATGAGGGATGAACTAATGAGTCTTCTGTTCCTTCTAATTCCCTATGAGTCAGCCAGTGGGAGGCAGAGGGGCTGTTTTGGAGGCAAGCCTTCTCTGTGCTCCTGCCTTCTTACCTGCATACAAAAACTGTAAGAGGTATTATCATGTTTGATTCCCTTTATCTCAAAGAAGTATCCGTATATAGAAATCCTTTCCGAGTAAGTGGTATATTCCTACATTGGGAAGAAGAATTGACAACGTGAATGGGTAAATGCCATCCGTCTCCAAAGGTGACAGGATGCAGGAAGGTTAACTCTAGTAAAAAACAGAGGGACTTGCTCAAAACCTGTCACTGCTCAGAAACAGCTGCTAACTTCTTCCAACATTTCTAATCACTATTTCGCATGATTCTTTAGGGGAGAAATAATGAGTTAGGTATGGTCTTAAATGACCCATATGTCACAGTGCACTTTTATTTTCAATCAGATGGACATGCCAAATTACTTTGGTGGGTCACTGCAACCAGGTACTGAACCAATCTCTCAGGTGATAGGTGTAGGTCCCAAGTCCTTGAAACATGAGTTCTTTAAAGATCCCTAATTACCTTTAAGAAGTCATATAGCAGCATTTTAAAAAATTATGTCTATTGCAAGCCCAAGACAGGGTACAGCCACCAACCCCAGACCCTGTCCCAACTCAGCACTGACATGCCTCACACTGGAGCTCTTTGGCCAGCTGTGGTTTGACTGAGATCCACTGAGCCTGCTACCAGAGTGAGGCAGGTCTTGCAACTTCAACATGCACTTCAACTTGAGATTTTCTGAGCCTTTGGCAGCTGTCAGTCCGTGTGTGTGTGTGTGTGTGTGTGTGTGTGTGTGTGTGTGTGAGAGAGAGAGAGAGAGAGAGAGAGAGAGAGAGAGAGAGAGAACTAGAGAGACTAGCCTATGGTTTCCCCAGATGTTTCCCTCTTTTAGGAAGAAAACTCTCAACTCCTAGGAAATCTCTTCCATCCTGGGAAAAGAGCTGTTGTTGGTCACCCTATAGGGAAATCTTGGACCACACATATCAGATTGCTGACTGGCCTGTTCCAGCTTTCTGTCTTATGAACTCGATTTCCTAGGACTTTATTGGCTCTACTACTAGAAGACAGAGTGGTGCCTCCCCATCCCCCGAGCTCCTTTGCTCAGCATAGAAGGGACTTTCCTTCACCTTAGTTAGGTCAAGTTCTTAGTACCTGCCTAAAGAGCAGCCCGAACCTCATAGCCTGTGTAGAAAGATCTTTCAGGTGGATCATGTTGCCTCCGCTCTCCAGCTGGAAAGGAAATGCACACAGCTTACGTGATGGGTGGACAGGAGCACTTCTCATCACTTCCCATCCACTCCTGGATCCCTAGCCCCCATGGTTCTGTCTTTAGAATTTACTGCAAACATACTGTATCCAAGTACTATTTATATTCCCAGTGTTTCCAGAGTATGCAGAGAAGAGAGGGGAAAATGGCTAGTGTGACTGGGGGGAATAAAATACGTATGTATGTCAATAGCCTCTTCATGAGAATGACTGTGGTTACAAATTGAATGAGCAGGACCCCTGCCCAACATTCCCTGGAGAAGCCTGGAAAGTGGGGTGTGGATCTCAGGAGCATGAGCTGCAGCCGTGGTAGGGGGTGAAAGGAAGGGTGGGGCGGGGTCAGTGGGTGGGAAGATGGAGCTGGGTACTTTCTTATTGTAAATCGCTGCTTTTGGAGCGATGTTCTGAATTATGTCTCAGAGAGGCAAGGGCCTTCCATGGAGTCATCCTCACATGTGCAGGGAGCAGGGTGCTTGGAAGGCTGGTTCTAGCATCACAATGAGTACTTGTGAAGCTAGCTGAATTTTAACTCGTGACTCATGTGTGTTCAGAACTCCCAACACTGCCCTGCTTTATCTCTGAAAACGTGCCATTGGAAATATACAAGAAGCAGAGCAGTCTGTACGAACAATCCACAAAGCAGACACGTGGAAAATACTCATGTTTGCCAGTCATAAAGGAAATGTATTTTGAAAGATGAAGTGCCTTTGTTCCCTCCTCAATGAACAAAAGTGATTTGAAATTTAAATGCTCTATGCTGCAAGTGTGTGTACAGTGGGATGAGTTCATTTCTTGCTAGGGGCAGAGTCATTTGGACCCAACTTTTATTAGTATGTACCAGGAGCAAAACAGTACATATGTTATAATGCATTTCTGTTGTGGAGAATCTCCTACAAGCAAAGAGTTAAAGGGCAGAAAATAAGCTATTCTATGGAAATGTGATTGCCTATTGAAAGGCAGCAGAGACAGAGAAGTGGTGACTGTGGCTGTTGTCTTTGGGTGATGGCCTTACGGGATTTCTTTTCTATGCAGTTTCAACAGTTTCAATAATAAGCACGTTTATATTTGTGTCTAGTAGGGCCTGGGTTTAGAGGAAGGTATGACCGTAGAATTTAGACTGGCTAAATCTCCAGATCAGAGGCCATTTGGGATCCCACTCTATCCCTTCCCCTGGAAGAGGCTCCATATACGCCCTGACCTCAGAGGTCCAGAGATTTCAAATGAGGAACACATCTCCAGAAAAAGCAAAGCTGAGGACACAACATGTTTTGCTAATTGCTCCCTTGAGAAACCGACTCACTGCGTGATAATGGTTGGCTGTAACCCGGACCAGCCAGGACTCAGGAAAGAAATTGATGTGCTTTAACTCCTCCAGATCTTTGCCTTAGAGAAACACAAGGGGAAGTGGTTACAGGCTTATTCATAACAGAACCTCAAATGTCTGACTTATAGAAAGAAAAAGGGACACATCAGGCAAACAGCAAGGGCTAGTTTCCTCTAAATGTTAGTTCAGAAAGTGGGAAGATAACACCTAAGAATCACTATGGTTGTATACAGAAGCATATATATATTTTTTCCAAATTTATTCTTGAAGAAAAAACAACTTACAGGACCAAGGAGATAGCCCAGTGGGCAACGTATTTGCTAGGTAAGTGTGAGGATTGGGGGTCTAAGTAGACACCTGTAGTCCCAGGGCTGAGGAGGCAGAGAGGCAATCCCTGGAGCAAGCTGGCTAGCTAGACCAGCCCAACTGGCAAGCTCCAAGTTCAGTGAGAGACTCTGCCTCAATACAGAAGACGGAGAATCATGAGGAGGATACTTGATGTCAAATTCTACACGAATACGCAAATGCATGCTTGAATGCACATATATACATACATATATATATGCATGTGTGTGTGTGTGAACTTGGATATACACAGATATGCACACACTATAACACACATACACACACACAAATTTATGCAAAGACACTTCAAAAGGAATAAGTGAATCACTCCAAACTGGAGGGAAATTTCAATTTGGTAAGAAATTCCTCATGCTATATCCTGTTTATTAAAGTTTAAGTTAGCCAGACATGGTGGTGGTTCATGTCTTTTAAGTTCAGCACTTGGGAAGCAGAGGCAGGAGGATTTCTGTGAGTCTGAGGCCAACCTGCTATACTCCCTTGAGCTCCAGGCCAGCCAAGACTATCTAGTGAGACACCATATTAAAACAAGCAAAAAAACCCAAATATAGCATTTAAGTTCCATTATCTTAAAAGAAACACGTTCTCAGCATCCCTGCAAGAACACCTCACTGCCAAATGGTTCTCAGGAAACTACGTTAAAGCAGAAGGTTGACACTGATGGCCAGGCAGGACCTCTCCCTTTGAACAATCCACTGCACACTGCCAAGGCTTTTGCATCCTCTGGATATTATTATCAAACTACATTATTGAACAAACAAAAGGGAGCAGCTATGTAGGCTGTGCACTGGTCCTGTTTTAACCTGCTTCTGTCGAGGTGGGAGAGATGGCTCAGTGGTTAAGTGTTCCTACTGCTCTTGTAGGAACTGCTGGGTTCAATCCCAGCACAAACTACATCAGGCAGCTAGCTCAAAACCAGGGAACCTGACACCTTCTTCTGGCTTTCCTAGACAGCTTTATCCCCTCTACCCCCATACAATTAAACATAATAAATCTTTTTTTAAATCTGCTTCTGACCAAGCATGGTGGCACACAGCTACAACCCCAGCCCTTGTGAGGTAGAGACAAAAGAAACAGAAATTTGAGGCCAGCCATAGCAAGTTCAAGGCCATTCTGGGTGACATGAAACTCTGTCTTAGAAAACAAAACAAAACAACAAAACAAACAACAGCAGCAACAGCAGCAAACCAGCCAGTGAGATGACTCAGTGAAAAAGGGTGATTGCTGCTAAGCCTGATGACCTGAGTTCAAATCCTCGGGATCCATAAAGTTAAAGGGAGTCGACTCCTGTGAGTTGTCCACTGCCCTGCTTCTGTTTTTATTCCCATATACACTTTGCCAGAGTCCCTCAGACATTCATAAATTACAAAACACACCATTTCCCCCTAACTCAGTCCAAACATTTCAGTCTCCTGGCTGCAATCCTGCCTGCTAAGGGGTGGGGCTTAAAATGATGTTATCAATGTCACTAGAGCATCTAGAAGCAGCTTGGCCAGAGCTCCTAAGTTTTCAGCTACTACCACATCCACAGATCTGGGAATGGTTTTGAAATAGCACTCAAAAATCTCTTCAGGTACATCTATCTTAGTGAGTGGCCTCCTGGGCTGCCCAGATCATGTGGGCAATATTTTCCTCCTCTCTCCAAATCAGTTGCCTTCCCTTCTCCCAGACTATGAGGTCCAGGCAACAGAAGCCTAGGTTAGGGGATAGACTTGGAGCTTCAGGATTCATTGAATATTGCGTTTCAAATGTATTCAAATGAAATAACCATGTCCCTGGTAAATGCAGCGAAGGAAACATGGAATTAGTTTGTAGGAAACCGGCCCAATATTTGTCATAAAGGGGAACTGAAAACATTGCCCCCAAGCCCGTTGGACTGCATCAGTCCAGCCAGTTATAAAACCAGCAAAACAATGGAGAACTCTTCTGGTCTCATTCACCTCAGGAGGGGACAGGAAATAAAGCTGGGGTTGATATGCTTAGCCCGAGCATCATAGAAACCAAAGAGAAAGAGAAGCTCACAGACGGGTGAGGAGGAGAGAGCCAGGCCGAGCTGTGCATTGCAAAATAGGCAGTAAACTCTGAGCAGAAGTCACTGAAGATTTCTAAAGAACTGGGGTCTGGTTGATGAATAAGCTAGATCCACGAGGCAGGATCTGGGAAACCCCTATTTCCTTCTCCCGAGAAGAACACAACACACTTCAACTGCTGGGTCAAAAGGTTCCAGCAGTTGAAATGCTTCAAGAGAGAGCCAGTTTTCTCTCCCAAACTGCTGAACAAGGGACCCAGAAGCTAACCTGCTAATCCCGTGCTGCAGCAGGTGACTCAGTCAGATGGCAAGAAAACAGCCTTGGGGTATGAGTGTATTATACCACTCAGGTGGCAGAGTGCTTGCCCAGCTTCCATAACGCAGTAGGATCAGAACCCCAGCACCCATAAATAGAATGAGGGAAATATTTACAATCCTAGTACTTGGGACATGGAGGCAGGAGGATCAGAAGTTCAAAGTCATCCTTGGATACATATTGAGTTTGAGACTAGCCTGGAGTATATGATACCCCTGTCCCAAGGAAAAAAAACGAAGAGAGATGAGAATGGAGAGCCTTACAAAGGCCTGTAATCTCAGCACCTGAGAGGCTAAAATAGGAATCATCACAAGTGCAGAGCCAGCCTTGGCTGTCAACTTGACATATCTGGGGAAAGGGACCCTCAACTGAAGACTTACCTCCAGCAATTGACATGTCTGTGGGGCATATTCTTGATTGCTAACTGATGTAAGAGGGCCCAGCCCACTGTGGGCGGTGCCATCCCTAGGCAGGTGAACTTGGGCCACATAAGAAAGCTACCTGGGAATAAGCCAGTAAGCAGCTTTTCTCATGGTTCCTTCCTCTGCTTCTCCTTGAGTTCCTGCCCTGACTTCTCTCCCTAACAGGCTGTTACCTAGAAGCATAAGCTAAATGTACTTTTCCTTCTCAACTTGCTTTTGGTCATGATGTTTATTACAACAACAGAAAGCAAACTATGCACCCAGCATGCTATTAGTGGGAGTTCTGATTATCCCATTTTACAGGTGGGGTTATTAAGACCAAAGTCATGCATCTTAGGAATGACAATCCCAAGAAGCATTCCTGTGGCAACATCTGCTGGGGCTTCTGGGGGAAAACCTGAGACAGCATCTGATGGGGGTTCATTCCAAACAGCCTTCCCATGCGTGCAGTCACATGGCTGGTGACACTTACCACTGGTGATGCCGTGCAGACGCAGGCAAAGGAAGAGTGGCATCCAGCTCTGTCCTGGATCCTGTTCTAGGAAGCAGCACTTCTTGGAAAAGCTTGGAAGACAAGAATAGAAAGCCTTCAGAAAACTCCTCTCTGGAATGAATGAGCTCCTGAAAGCCATGACCTAGAGACCGGTGGTCTCCCCAGCAAGGCTAGAGGCGGGCGCGTAAAATCAGGGACAGCTTAGATACTACAAAGAGATGAGTGGTTGTGTTCCCCTCTACCTCTGAGCTGTGTACACACTGAGCTTGGTGCTTAGAGCATCCATAGTAAATGACTGATAGCAACATATGCCATGCACAGAGGATTTCAACCTACATTTTCTTCTTTGAGTTTACAAAAAACAGACAAGTTAAGTTCTGTCAGCTCCATTTTACAGAAACTGAGCCTTGGCCAGGACTTGAACCCCTGAATTGAACATCTGACTCCTGTACAGAATGTCTCCCTTGCAGCAAGAACCAAGCCTTTCAAAGCATTGCTGGTAGAGTTAGGAAGAACCAGAGAGCCAAGTATGGCTCCCTGGTTTGACCACCTGTTTTGTGATGGCCTATGGCAATGTTAAATGCTGATTAGTTGAGACACAGGGATGGGTAGAGGTGGTCAGGTTCTCCAGGGGAAAAAATGCTTCTGGAGACACACGCCTACCACCCCTGACATACTCTTCATAAATCTGTCATTCTTCACATGGGGGACAATGAGGAATACTTTCCCAAGCCTCTTTGGAAATGCCTTCAGCTGCTTGAGGAGGTTCCTAAAAATCATCCAAGGGCATGTTTAGAATATTCTGTTTTTCTTTTGCCTTATTCAAGTATTTAGTGCATGGGTTGGGTGTTCAGGTCATGGTACACAAGCGGAGGTCAGAGGAGAACCTGTAGCCCTTGCTTCTCTCCCATCATGTGGGTTCTGGGAATCAAACGTCATCAGGCTTGTGGCAAGTGAACCAAGGATTCAAATCGTACTCTGCCCTAGCTGGACTGGATGCGTGTCCAGCTCTGTGTCCGCCTCTGTTGGGGAGCCTGCCAAGCTACCCAGAGCTGTTACTCTTCAGGACACCTGGGCCCCTCTAACTCTCCAGCTCCCCTGAATGTCAGTGGTTCCCATACACAAGCCTAGGGGTGCTACAGAGCTGTAGGGGGATATGGAATCAATTCCATGAGTAGTTATTAGATTCTACTGTGCAGCAGTCTCTAGAAGTGACTTGAAGAGGCAGAAATTGAAAGAGGCCTGTGCTATTAGCACTGTGGGGTTGTTGATCCTGGGGTTCATCCTCTGCCACCCATGGAAATGACAGTGCTCTAAGCTCACTGGTGTCTTAGTGGGACCAGTGACACTGGCTTTTGCCCCTTCTACATCCTGATATGGATGACACCTAGAGTATCAGGTAGGGAGGTGTCAGGGCCAGTGACAAGTGTCAAGGAGGGCTAAAGTGGTGTGGTCATCCTCAGCTCTGGGAAGGAAATAAGCCAGTACTCATGACCAGGGCTTTCTTAGACCAGGCTAGCCCAGATCAGTGAGCCCAGGTTGCCCCAGAGCCCTGAGTCCCAGATGGAGCTGCAGGTTAAATACAGTCAGATGCAACCACAGCAGAGAAAGGCCAGGCCTAGAGGGAAGAGGCATGACTTTCTCCAATTCAGAAGCCACAAGGTTCCCATTTTGCTGCTCTGCTTGGAGTGAGAAGCTGCTGGACATCCCAGGGCCTCATCCTCCCTTTGGGAATCACTTGGGCCAGAAGGACTACCAGTCAAACTCTCTGGACAGCCCTCCTGTCTCAGAGAACTGGAGAAGTGCTTTAAGACAAGCATTTGTGATGGGCAGGGGTGGTGCACGCCTTTAATCCCAGCACTTGGGAGACAGAGGCAGGCAGATTTCTGAGTTCGAGGCCAGCCTGGTCTACAGAGTGAGTTCCAGGACAGCCAGAGCTACTCAGAGAAACCCTGTGTAAAACCACACACACACACACAAAAGACAAGCATTTGAATTTCATAAGAAGAATGGTAGTAATACACACTATTATGGCTAGTCTGAAACCCCAGGCAGCTCACCAACCAAACAATATGGGGATCTGGAGTCAGGCACATCAAGGTCCAGTCCTGGCCTGGTTATCCACCAGTCATGTGACTGAGTTTAATTTTGAATTTAATTCTCCTCTGTAGAGACAAGAGTCAAGTGTCTCCTCCGGTGGATGGGAGAGGTTGAGGGGGCACTGTGTGGGAAGTACCTGGCACAGCTGTTGGAACCCAGCAAAGTCCTCTGTGCCTTATAGATCCTCCTATCCCAAAGGGATCCGGGCTCAGGCATGTTGGGAACACGGAGTTGCTCCTGGTGGCATTTGTCATCATTGCTGTCCATCAAACCACCCAACATGGGCCACCCAGGCTTGGCCTCTGATTTTCTAAGTAAACTTTCAAGGGGCCTGAGTGGTGTGTCCCACACTCTGGAACCAGTCAGCTTCTTATCTCCTACAGCCCATTGATATCCTCTGTCTACGTCACCTCACAGGTCTAGCCCAGGACCTTTCTGCCTGTCTTGATAGTGAGAGCAGACATCCTTTTGATGTCATACAACAGGAGCGAGAGGTCTGGGGACCTCCTGCCTGGCTGTGCTGGTGGATTCCAGGTCTACACTGCCGTCTATCTTCCCAGGCACTATGCTCATTGATGGTCAAGAGCGCTTCTCAGGGGCAAATTCTCTAAGGTTCTTCAACCCTTAGGAACTGACCCCTTGAGGGAAGATAGTCTCTGGAAACTGAAACACAAACTGGTTGCCTCTGGGTCCTGCTTTCAAGGTATGCTTCCCATCTCATCTCTCTCCCTGCTCCCGCCCCTGACCCCGCCCCCTAGACCTCCTGAGAGATGATGCTCCCACGCTTGTTTGGGGTAAATCCCCTTCTGAGGTCGCAAACTGTAATCTTAAAGCTCAGGGCAGCCACAGTTTTCTCACTTCTCCTTCCCACTATCTGCCGGAGTCAGTTTCCCTTCCTGATGAGTAAGCCTGAGACTCAGAACTCTATGCACTGCACTTCAAATCTGAACCGCGAGGTACAGACCCGAGGTACAGACCCGAGCTCTGTACCGTAGAGGGATCTGAAGATGTTATACCTGGATGGATTAGTTACATTTTGTTTGTTTGTTGTCATGACAAAACACCTGGCAGAAGCATCTGATGGGAGAGAAAAGTGTTTTTGTTTTGAAAAAGTTTTTTTTTTTTCCTCATAGCTTCAGAGGGATTTCCGTCCCTCATAGAAGAGAAGACACGGCGGAGGAACCTCTCTTTGCTCTGCGGGTACGAGTCTGCCCTCATATCTTGGCAGACCAGAGAGCCAGGAACACAGGATGGAACCATGATCAGGCATGACTTTTGAAGGCTGGGTACTTCTACCGTTCATGACCCAGCTTTTCAAGGCTCTATAGCCTTCAGAAGAGCACCATAGAAAGCACGCCTGGAGCCACACAGGCCTATAACCCAGGCTTCCTGAGACTGAGGCAGGAGGATAGCAGACTATACATGGACTAGAGAGTGAGTTCAAGGCCAGTCTGGAGAACTTTATGAGACCAATTAAAAAAATAATAAAAGGATTGGGGTTACTGCACAGTGTCCCAGTGCCTGCCAAGCATCTGTGTGACACTAGGCTCACACAGGCCACAAACTGGGGACTAAGTATTTAAAACACAAATCTGTAGGGCCATTTCAGATTCAAACCACAGCACCACAGACAGCATGATCCAGGGCAGACACCACGGGCAAATAACCAGCTTTCTACTCCTTCAGGAACTACATCAGCCAAGTCTATAGAGAACCGAGCCTAGGAAGGACATTGCTTAGGCTAATGGATCTCAAGCTTCAGTGTGTGAAGGCAGGAGAGTTCTGAAGATGGATGCATAACTGCATGGTGGGAGTGTTCACAACGCCACCCAAGTGCAGACAGGAAAACGGCAAGTTGTCTGTAGTGCATATTTGGCCACAATGTTAAAAAATAAAAAAGATTTAAGTTTTAAAAATTATTTTGCTTCTTTGAGAAGTGTTTGAATCTATAAAGTAAATGCTAGGGTGCAGTTTGGTAAATATATATATATATATATATATATATATATATATATATATATATATACACATCTGGGGGCAAGAGCTCACCATGAGGCTTTTTGATCAAATTTCAGTGTGGAAGACCTAGACATCTTATGGGCTCAAAGAGGCAGGAAATGGACTCTTGTTCCTAACCCCAACATGGGATAAACAGCACAGCTCCACAGGGTCCAACTGTGCTGCTGCTCAGTTCCTCCTGCCAAGGGCTTCATGGGTCGCTCTCCTCAACTCACATCTAGAGCATGGGTGTGCCACCTCTATGCACTGTGGTTAGGTTTCTGGTCCGAAGCCTTTGTGGAGTAAATGGCAGATGTAGTAAGATGTGACGTCATGTCATTAGGTGAGATGCACATCAAGGGCCTGCACCTTATCTATGGTTTCTCTATGCTTCCCCCATTCTAAGCTTAGGAAGAGTGGAATTTGTGTCTGTTCTGCTTGCCTCTTGTTCCCACAAGGCCTTGTGCAGGTCCTGGTACTTTGTCTTACAATGTGTTGGGTGGATTGACCAGCATGACCTGGTTCCTATCAACCTTCCATCTCTCCACCCACCCACAATATGTGTAGTGGGATGCCAGGGGTGCAGGTCCGGCTACACGGTGGGCTTGTGTGACTATCTCTGTGTCCATGTGATCCGCCCGCTGTCGCTAGGTTCTTCTGTCAAGCCAAGCCCTATCAGCCACACAGCAAGACCCAATCTGGCAGCTTTCTAATAGTGAAGACAGCTCTTGGCAAATGCCCAAAAGCAGAAACAGAGCAAGATTCAGTCACTAATGAATCTAATGACATTAAGTCTAATGACGGGCCACAGGTATCCTTTTGAAGGACCTCCTATGTCCAGCTCGTTGTGGGCCTTCTTCCATTTCTCTGGGGCATTGTAAGGCGCCTTGTTACTTCACCATATTCTGAGAGCCAAGCAGGTACTTGGAGGAGTAGAGGGCTGAGAAAGACTCAGACCCACAATGCTGGGGGAGGGGGACTGGGAAGAAGGAAGATTGAGGCTCCAGAGAGCTATGCCGCAGGGAGACTAAGGCAGAAGCTCCAGTCAAAGCAAGAGAAGATATGAGCCAGGCAGGGAGCATGGGAGCTGGGTGTGGGAAAGCCTTTGTCTCAGAATATGCCGCTCCACTCTCAGCACAGGGTCCAAGGAGCTGTTCTAAGACAGAACAGCTTAATGTTTTATGCTGGGTCTGTGCACAGCCATATTCATGTGTGAAAAGTCCCTTAAGGTCTCTGTGCCCTTCCACATATATATATTCTACAGTTTACTCTCTAAAAACACTTTAGGTCTGGAAAGATGACTGGGCACTGGGTACTCTTCTGTAGGATATGGATTTGATTCTCAACACCCACAGGATAGCTCACAGTGTCCTTTTTAAACTCCAGTCCTAGGGGATCTCATGCCCTCTTCTGTGGGCACTGCATGTATGTAGTACACTTACCATACATGCAGACAAAACACCCATACATAGGTAGGTAGATAGACAGAGATACAGCCAGACAGCCAGACAAACAAACTAGATACATTTTGTTTGTTTTGTTTTGTTTGAGATAGTGTTTCTCTGTGTAGCCCTAGCTGTTCTGGGGTGGGGGTAGCCCTATGTTCTTGAAGTCACAGAGATCCACCTGCCTCTGCCTCCTGAGTACTGGGATTAAAGGTATGTGGTACTACCTCCTAGCAATAAATGATCTTTTAAGAGGACTTTGAAGTTCTTGCTTTGGTCCTTCCTGAGTTAATGGGTCCTTCCCAGTTAACCAGCTGTTTGGTTAGTTTTTGTCAACTTGATACAAACTAGAAGCATTGCCTCCATAGACTGGCCTGTAGGTACATCTGTGGAGCATTTTCTTGATTAACAGCTCATGTGGGAACACCCAGAACACTGGGAGCAGTGGCACCTCTGGGTACGTGGTCCCTGGTGGTATGAGAAGGCAGGCTGGGAAGCTAGGAAGCAGCAGGCTTCCCTAGTCTCTGAGTGGCTTCCTTCTATGATGGGCTATAATCTGTAAGCTAAAATCAGCCTTTCCCTCTCCAAGGTCTTTTGGTGAGTGTTTTTTGTTTGTTTTGCTTTGTTTTGATTGTTTTTCTACCACAGCAGCAGAGAAGCAATTCTCAGTTTGTAGCAGCTTTCCCAAACTTCAGTAAGCGGAACAGAACGGGAACCTTTCCCCAGTGGAGGAAAGCCCCGGCTTTGTTTATATATTCTTTCCTATAAGGAGGTATCAAGATTAATTCTGGACAGCCTGTTTACTTTTCTAACGTAATCACTAGGAAGAAACCGCTGTAAGGTGCCAAAGTGTGTGTGCCTGTCTGTCCTGCGTGCTCATGTGCAGGTGTATGTATAAGCATGTGTGTGTGCACATGCGTGTTGCCTTGTGTGTATATCTATGTGTTCACATGTGTGCTTATGTGGGAGCACAGGCTCTCTTCCTGCACCAGTGTACTTTAAAATAAAAACACAATTGACGATGTTTCAAAAACACCTCGTTGAATCGGGAAACCGTGCATCGGTGGACCAGGCATATGGCACATTCAGAAGAACTTGGCAAGTGAATGAAACATTTTGTGCAAGTCCGTGAGAGAGAGAATGGAGCTCAGACATAAATACCTACACCTGCTTCTGGCCTTTCTTAGGACGAGGCTGGACCAGGTGAAGAGGGAGCTATGTGACGGGTGCTCGTGGCTATTCTTCCTAGGCTGCCAGCCAGACTCCCACAGCTGAGGCTCTCCCTCCTCCATGGAAAGCTGCAAACCCCTGCTCTCTAGCACTAATGCAGCCTGTCTCACTGCTGCCACATTCTGACTGTCTCACCTTGGAGATCCCCAGGTGTGGTCCTCAGTGTCAATGCCATCTCTCTTCTCAACAAGATGGCTTAAAATTACTGTCATTTAAATGATTTCATCAGTATGCGGACTGCCTCAGAAGAGGATCTTATCGTCACTGCTTAGGCTGGACCAGTGAGATGAAAGAAGGCCCAAGGGCCAGTCGGCTCCATGAAGTCCCGCCATGGTGGAGGGCTCCACACATCGAGTCCCTGCTAGCACACTTTCCTTGCACAGCAACCACAGCTATGATGAGTCACATGATAACTCCCTGCCTATCTTCTTGTGCTAGGGCAGGAGCTGACCTGCAGCCAAGCAGCAATTTTTCCTGGTGGACATGAGTCACTAGAAAGAATCTCTAGGCTATTAAAAGAGGGAGGGCGTGGATCTAAAGCATTTGGGTTCAAAGCAGATTATATAGAAACGAAGCACAGTGCATACAATTCTGCCACCAGATAAAGCTTTTCCCAAATAACAAGACAGGACAAACTTGTAGTTAACACTGAGCACAGATGTTCCAGGAATGGATGAAATGTCTTAAAACAATACAGATGAAACGTGGCCAAAACAGGTCAATTTATTCATTAATATGGTGAAGGTATACTTATCTGCTAAGTTCTTATGTGCAGAGAACATGCCTCCTCATGCTAAGAGGTCCCGATTCCTGTTGCTATAGGAACATGGACCAGAATTGAAAGCAAGGTTGCCCAGGGCTTCCTTGCTAGGGCAGAGCCTTTACAACCACTTGGGATAGTCTTTGGGTCACCACACTCGTCCACCATCTTGGATGATATGGAGGTGATTTTACATTTAATATAGAAGTGTTATGGTTTGCTCTTGAATACCCTCCCCCACTAAGTGCAGGTGTTAAGCTTGCTCATTAGGCATGGATTATGGATAAACCTTCAGTTTTGGACTAAATGGGAGGAAATGAGGTCTCTAATGTGTGCTATAGGAAGGGATGTTAGAATCCTCATCCTTTCTCTCTTTTTGCTTCCTGGTCACCACAAAGTGAGCAGCTTTGCACCTGCCATGGTGTTCTGTGTCCACACAGGTCCAAAGGTAACAGAGTCAATCAACCATATACTGGAACCACTACAGCTGAACCATAATAGGCCCTCAGTGGGTAAAGGGCTCGACATGCAAGCATGAGGGCCTGAGTCTGGATCTGTGGAACACACGAGAAGCCAGGCACAGTAGTAGCATGTGTGTCTGAGACCCAGTGCTCCTGAGGTGAGATAGGAGGCAGAGACAGGAGAATCTCCAGAAGCTCAAAGGCCAGCTAACCTATTGTGCCTAGCAGCAAGCAAGAGACTCTGTCTCAAACAAGGTGGAAAGTGCAGACCAACACCCAAGCCTGGACTTCTCCTATGTGCTGTGGCTCACATATCCCTACACTCACACATAAACCTGTGCAGGCAGGCACACACACTCTCCACACACAGCACACTATATATACACACACATATATGTTACTCATACTATACATCCCACATACACTACACATAACCACACACACACAGACACACACACACACACACACACACACACACAGAGAGATTAAAATGAACAAGAGACCTTCAATATTGTGCAGATAATCCGGGGTAACAAGTAGAAAACATTCTCAAGAGAGCTCAGTAAGACACACTCAAAGTATCAACCTAATTATTATTTTTCTTTGAATGTGGAGATATATTAATTTTTGATCATTTACATTTAGAAGAATATAAGAAACTGGACTCATGCTAGGAACCTTGCACATTCAAAGGCTTTCCATCTTTTTCCAGAAAACCT
The DNA here is from genome assembly GCF_008632895.1 of Mastomys coucha. Lineage (NCBI taxonomy): Eukaryota > Metazoa > Chordata > Mammalia > Rodentia > Muridae > Mastomys > Mastomys coucha. Next base: position 119,889,957 of record NW_022196904.1, on the reverse strand, counting down.
AGAATTTTATATGCTATTAAAAAGAAAACTATAAATGAAACATCTGGCCTGATGTTTTAAGGTCAGTGTAGCATGGTTATTTTCCTGCACAAAGGGCTATTGCCTTCTGCATTGTGGCTGTTACTGTGCACACCAGTTCCCGGAAGCATGCAGCTACCTCAGAGAGAAACAAGGGTGTGCTATCAACTCTTCTAAGTGGTTCGAGTATTTCATAGTCACAGTCACCCTATGCTCTTCAGATGATGCTAACGAAACTATATTGCTGACATTGTTCTCCTCTATTTTATTTTCTTATTTTAAGCAAAATAGACAGCTACAGGGATGGTTCAGTGACACTTGTCACCAAACCTGACAACCCAAGTTTGATCTCAGGGATTCACATGGCGGAAGGAGAGAACTGACTTCTCTGACCTCCAGGTGCATTCGGTGGCACGCACACCCATACAACAAATAATTAGTCAATTAAAATGCAGTACACTTTACCAATGTACACTTTACCAATCAACCTTGAGGTGCATTACCTGTTAAAAAATTCCAGCATGGTCTCGTGGATTGGGATCATCTGGACCTTGCAGTTCATCTGCAGGTAAACCCACATGAGTAAGGTTTTCAGGAGGTCGAACTCGCTGAAGGTGAACAACCTGGCCAGGACGACAGAGGGACATGTGTTAGGACTAGGAGGGAAGAACCACTTGTAAGAAGAAGAAAAGGCAGAAGTGGGTCTGGGGGTGAGACAAAGCCAGCCTGAGCCTGTAAGTGACCTCAGACAGTGAAACACTGAGTAACTTGCTCAGGGTGGATCAACTCGGTTCTGAGGGAGATGTCAGAACCGGACGCTGGGTCCTGAATTTCTCAGCCACCTGCCGTGCCATTACAGAAGTGATGTGCTCATTGAGTGAGCTCTTGAGATGCTCTGTGCTCCCGAGTCATTCTAGTTTTCAACTGTAATTCATAGCAGGAGCCCATGAAATTAAGATAGATGTACCTGTTGAAGTTGGTCCTTGCCTTATGCTTATTCAACATTTCAATTAGTGTTCATTGTGGCACTTAGCACTAATTTTTATTTTAATACAGGGCACACAGATACACTTATCTTAATAAGTTAGGTTTTGGTTTATTTGTTTGTTTGTTTGTTTTTTCAGCCAGCCATTGTCCCTTCATGCCTGCTAAATTTTACAGCCCAAGTGTCTCTTACCATTGACCTCACTGGACCTCTGCCTGGCTAGAGGCTGAAATGAATGACTTATCTCAGGTCACACAGTTCTGGGCTCAGTCCCAGGTATAGGTCAGGAACCTCTGGGGTGTGACTGGTATCCATCAGCTGCGAAAGGGCAAGCGTAGCCACTTCTTAGAATGGCAGCGGTAAAGACCAGAGGACAGGGTTCATCTTGTCAGTTTTCAACTGAAGTTGCAACCGTTTGAAAGCACCTTACGCTCACACAAATTCATCATGGTTCTTGGGATAGGAAATACAAGATGGAGTTCACTGGGCTCTGAACATGGTGTGAACAGGGTCAGCTATGCTCTCCTGGAGGCACTAGGGAGAATCTTTCCCCTGCCTTTCATGGCGCCTAGAAAGCCCTGTTATTCCTTGGCTTTTGGCCCTTTCTTTGGCTGAGCCAGCAATGCAGCATCTTCTGATCCCTTCTGTCTGTGATTCTTCTTCTTTTGCATATGAAAAAGATCCTTCCAGTGATGCTGGATACACGCTAGGGAACCTCACGTGTTGAAGTCGGCTAATTAGCAGCCTTCATTCCACTTGCAACCTCAACTCCCCTTTGTCATGCACTCTGACATATTCACAGGTTCTAGAGACTATGTGGGCATCTTTGGGACCATTATTGTGTTGACCACACACAGATAAAGTACTTAGGATGGTGCCCTGCGTGTGACGATATGCTCAACAATGGCAGGTCTTATGCAAAGTGGCAGGGATGGCTCCTGGCTCCAGGGCCCAAGCTATGGCCACAGTAGCAAGGGACATACATCTCCTCAAGAACCCACTATGCCACCTGATATGGTGACACATGCCTTTAATGTCAGCACTGGGGAAACAGAGGCAGACAGATATCTGTGACTTTGAAGCCAGCCTGCTCTACATAGTGAGTTTCAGGACAGCCAAAGCCACATAGTGAGAACCTGTCCCTAAAAAAAAAAAAAGAAAAAGAAAAGAAAAGAAGTTCACTATGACCAAAGCCACCTCAACGCTATCTCTTCTCCAATAGCTTCTGCTGGCTCGACTCTCAAAGGAACTGTTGCAACACTTCTTAAACACACTGATACTTTTGACCCTACACACAGTACCTGGTTATAAAATATGCCATAGCCTCTGAATTCTCCAACCCAGGGATCATTGTAGGTAAAAACCAAGCTAAATCATGTCTCTAGAGAGCAATGCAAGCATAACCCTCCCACCTTCCCCACTATTTATGGACACAGTGTAATTCCTTCATTCCTTTATTTGTTTCCAGGCTACCTACAGATGCCCTGTCTTGAGTCTGGCCATAGAGAACCAAGCTGGTCACTGTCTGGTCCAGAAAGAGGCTGATGCTACGTCTCCATAGACCAGTGGTTCTTAACCTTCCCAATGCTCTGACCCTTTGGCACAGTTCCTCATGTTGAGTTGAACCCCAACTATAATTTTTTTTTTGCTACTTCATAACTGTAATTTTGCTGCTGTCATGAATTGTAATGTAAATGTCTGATATGCAGGACATCTGATATGTGACCCCTGTGAAGGAAGTCATGACCCACAGGTTGAGAACCGCTGCCATAGGGACTTTAGGTCAACTGGGTCAGGGAAGCTGTGTGGGTTCTAGAGCAGATGCTACCCTCGCGGACCTCAAGTCGAGAAAGTTTCTTGGGATTTTACCGAGGAGGAGTCAGAAGTAACAAGAGGGATGGCTCTGCCACACGGGTCCTGGCTTTTATAAAGGCATTTGCTGAAGTTAAGGTTTAGGACAATTATCAGTCTCTGGAAGCATCTCCAGGCATATCCAACCTGTCCCTGTGACCTGTGGGCCACATGGACCCCCAGGAGAGTGATGGATGTGGTCAATATGTAATCATAAAGTTACTGAAAGCATCGTGAGATTCCTTGATAACTTTATTGCACGGTCCTTAAACTTGAATGTTATAGATGACAATACTGTCTCAATGTCAAAGGTTAGACGTGGCTGGTTTAGCCACACTGTAGGAAGCAAGCACAAGGAGAACATTCACACACACTTTTAATTAATCCAAGAGCTTCGGACACTTTAATGAGACAGAACTCAGTCTCTCACCCTGTGCTGTGCATGTTTCCTGGTATTTGCTTGTAGCCTCCTCAATGTAACCTAACTGACGCCTGTTCTTTAGGAGAAAAATCATTGTCTTCCATAAGACACTGTCCTCTTATTTTATTTTCAAGGAAAAACGCTGTGCAAAACAATAAGCCTCCTTTCTGAAGGCTCACCATGGAGAAAGCCACGCCTACATGAGCAGGCCACGAACAAGGCCATCCATTGCTGTGCTATTTGTCACAGCAAAAGACTACATAAAATAAAAGACCTTTGCATGAGGGATGAAAAGGGATGGTTGTGGAACCCTGCCCAGTGCTTAGAACTAGAAAATCTGATGAAATTCATCAGCATGGCCTGGGACGGAGCACGAGGGCTGACCTCGGTGAGTCGGCTGTGATGTCTTCCTACTGCCATAAGGATGCTGGTTTGCAAGGCAAAATAATGCATTATTTGTGGGTGTCTAAGTGTGCAGAGAGAGCTCACTCACATGGTGAGGCTGTCTACGAGCTCCTACCAGCCAGTCCCTTTTTAAGGAATGGAACAGCACTGGGGAAGAGGGGATGGCTTTGCTGGAGATGCTTTAGTTTTTTTGTGATTCATTTTGTTTTATTTGTTTTTTGTTTGTTTGTATTTTATTTTGTTGTGTTTTTGCAAGCCTTCTCACTGTGTAGTTCCAGCTGGCCTGGAGCTTACTATGCAGACAAGGGCAGCTTCAAACACACAGAGATCCACCTGCCTCTGCTTCCTGAGTGCTGGGATTAAAGGTGTGGGTGTCACCCACTCCTGGCCTATTGTTTTCTAATATCCACTCTGTCTCTGTCTCTCTGCCTCTGTTTCTCCCTCTCCCTCCCTCCCACTCTCTCCTTTTTTCATGACAGGGTTTCTCTATGTGACTGTCTGTCCTGGAATTCATTTTGTAGACAGGTTGGCCTCAAACTTAGAGATTGACCTGCCTTTGCCTCCCCAAGTACTGGAATTAAAGGTATATGCCATCACCACCTGGCATTTTTTTTTTTCTTAATTTATGGCAAAGTGTCACTATCTGTTCATTTAGAGCAGTAAATGTATTGTACTCTGTATAAAAACTTTTACAGTAAAATCATCCAGAGAGGGCTGGAGAGATGGCTCAGCAGTTAAGAGCACTGACTACTCTTCCAGAGGTTCTGAGTTCAATTCCCAGCAACCACATGGCGGCTCACAACCATCTGTCATGGGATCCGATTCTGGTGTGTCTGAAGACAGCAACAGTGTACTCATATACATAAAATAAATTTTAAAAAAACCTTAAAAAATAATAACAAACTAAACTTAAAAAAAAATCATCAGAGAAATGGCTTGGCAGATAAAGGTGCCTGTCAGCAAACCTGATGACCTGAGTTCAATCCTGGGGACCCATGGAGAAAGAAGAGAACTGATTCCCACAGGCTGTCCTATCATGCACATGCACACACACACACACACACACACACACACACACACACACTACAAACTTTTAATGCTTTTAGTGCAAAACAATAAGATCAACATCCTTATTGACCTTGACCATCAATAAGGAGACAGGTCTCATAGGTAACTAGATTCTGGCCATGGCTCAGAGGGCATTCTGGCCTGGGTTCAGATGCAGCTCGCCTACTGTATGAGAGAGGGGAAGCATCACTTTGACTAATCATTTCCTGTGACCTCCCAGGTAAGAAGTATTGAGCCACTGTGGGGACGAGCCCTCTGGATAACACACTCAGAGTGTTGTGTTTGACAAGTGCTCCATGATTGGTAGGCATTTTGTTTGACAGAGAAGGATCAGCTTCAGAAATCACATGTGGGACAACTCACTGTCACTGTCAGAGCGTGGGACAGGTGTGACAAGGATAACAGGCATGTCTTCTTTTTCTTTAGTCTAAAGAATGTTACATACGTGCATGGTGTGTATGTGTGTGTGTGTGTGTGTGTGAGTGTGTGTGTATGTGTATATATGTGTGTGAGTGTGTATGTATGTGTGAGTGTATGTGAGTGTGTATATATGTGTGAGTGTGTATATATGTGTGTGTATGTGAGTGTGTATGTATATATGTGTGTGAGTATGTGTGTATGTGTGTGAGTGTCTGTATGTATATGTGTATGTATGTGTGTGTATGTGAGTATGTATATGTGTGTGAGTATGTGTGTATGTGTGTGAGTGTGTCTGTATGTATATGTGTATGTATGTGTGTGTGTGTGTGTGTGTGTGTGAGTGTGTCTGTGTGTGTGTGCATCCCATGCTATATGTAAGTACAAGTGCATACATGTTCTGACCTGTACGTGGAAGTCAGAGAAACAACCTTGGGGACACAGCTTTCACTTTGCACTTTGTGGAGGTAACATCTCCCTTGTTTCTGCTGCACCTTGTACCCCAGGCTAGCCAGCCCTTGAGCATTTTGGCCTCCATCGCCCATCTCATAGTGGAAATGCTGGAGTTACAGATCTGCACCACCACACCCAGCTTTTTGCTTGGGTTCTGGGATGGCACGCTGGTCATCAGACTTGCACAGCAAACACTCCCTACCTGCTAAGCAATCTCACCAGTGTCTTTTGTTTAGGGAATTTCTGAGCTTCTGAGCTTCTCTGAGTCAGACAGGAAGCAGGCATCTTGGAGACAGAGGGACTGGGACCCCTGTTGTAAGATACACTTTTGTGTTGATGGGAATTGGATAGTTGTTGGGGCTTGGCTTCCAGGAATGCAGAACTTGGGATGAGGTTTTCAAAAATTGGAGTTATGAGAACAGGGTCACCTAGTGGTGACCTCTATAAGGAAAATGAACTGAGAACCACACTCTAGGCAAACAAATTAAGCCCAGAGGCCCAGGAGGTCAGGAAAAACTGTGTATATTTGCATATGGTTTTATTCTAGCTTGCTTACAAAATGGAAAGTGAAACCCAAAGAAGACGAGGTGAAGCTCAACTGACTTTCAGAGAGAGAATGCTGGACAGCCCTGAGGCAGAGGGCTCTGATGAGAAAAGGCTATCGACCCTTGTGCCTTTCTCACTGGCTGGGGGCCAAGTGACAGTGGGTGGCTGGCAGGTCAACTGAGTGGGGCCCAGGAATGTCCCTCTGTGGCCCCGAGGTTGGCCACTTCCATGTTTCCTGCTCTGGCTCACACAACCTCGCAGACCTGGTTGACCTCTTTGCAGAAGGCCCTGCTTACTTGATGAATAGTGAAAGGTGCCATATTGGAGGCGAGGTGTGGGTCCAGGAGCCAGCAGAGGCGCTGCCCAGATCCTCATCAGCTACCTGACGTACTATAGTGTCAGGTTTGGGGTGATGAAAGGGTGACCATGCAGTTCAGCACCTAGCAAAAATGCTTGTTCCTTGAGGAAGTGTTCCCTCTTTATTAGATGTGGAAAAGTGGTACCAAACTTTCTCAACAAATGCCCTGACAGAAGCTCCTCTATCCTGGTTACATTTATATTCTCTCTCTCTCTCTCTCTCTCTCTCTCTCTCTCTCTCTCTTTTTCTCTCTCTCTCTTTCCGTGTCTCTGTCTCTCTGTGTCTCTCTGTGTCTCTGTCTCTATCTCCCTCTCTCTCTGTCTCCCTCTCTCTCTGTCTCTCTCTGTGTACATGTACATATCTATGTGTTCATGTATATGCATATGGTAGAGGCCAGAAGTTAACATTAAGTATCTTCCTTGATCACTTTCTATCCCGTTTTCTGAGAGGACCTCTCACTGGCCTGGTACTCACTGACTGAACTAGGCTGAGCGACCCATGAGCTCCTGGGATCCATCTGACTCCACCATCCCAGCATGGGGCAGCAGATAGGAGCTGCCTTGAAGTCAGTGGCTACTTCAGATTGAGGCCAACCTGAGAGGCTGCGGGAGTCTGGACTACCTGAGTCTTTGTCTACCTCAGGGGTTGTGGGCTGAGGATGTAGGCCCTTAGCCAGTAACCCCTGACCTATCTGCACAGGTGCCTCCTGCAGAGAGCCAGAAGGATAGGGCCCAGTTTCCACCTTGTGTCTGCCAAGCTGCCGAGTCTAGACATTTGACACGTAATGCTCTGGAACTGCCTGCTCAGCATGTTGTCAGGCCTGTGCCATCACCAATGTTCTGCCTGTGGTCAGATGTTTTTTCCCTCTTTTTCAGTAAAATGTTGCCAGTGCTGGACAGCTCAGCCTCTCCAAGGGAGGGACGGACAGTGTTATGTAATGTCTAAGGACCCCATGTTTACATGTTCTTCAGTCCCTGACCTTTGCTCTGTTGAAGGGTGGAGTGGAGGGTGGTGGGTACAAGAGTGAGGAAAACATAGGGAGCCAGAGTGACTGGGGCTCACAGTGCACTGCTGCTCTGGAACTGGCTTCCAGGGTCCTCTTAGATAATGGAGTCCCTCAACACCAGGACTCTGCCTTGCCTCCCTCCCGCCTCTGTTAATGTGAGGGCATTGGGTGTCTCTTGGTAATTTTAAATTGTGGGATATGTTAAGATCCAGCATGGAGCAACTCTCTCAAGACCAAATTGTGTGTGTGTGTGTGTGGTGATAGGGGTAGGAGCTAGGTTCTTGTTTAGGCTAGGTGTATACATACACACCCAGACATACACACACCCAGACATACACACACACATAGACATACAAATACACAGGCATACATATACACAGACACACATAGACATATACACACAGACATATACTCACAGAGACACATACAGGCATACATACACACACAGACAGATTCACAGACATACACAGAGAGACATACACACACACACACAGACATACACACACACGGATACACACACACATAGACATACAAACACACAGACACACATATACATAGACACACATAGACATATACACACAGATATATATACTCACAGAAACACACAGGCATCCATACACACATAGAAACACACAGACAGACACACACACAGACATACCAACATACTCAGAGACATACAAACAACACAGATACACACACACACACATAGACATACAAACAGACATACATATATACAGACATACATAGACATATACACACAGACATATACTCACAGAGACACACACAGACACACATACACACACACAGACACACAGACATACACACATACACAGATATACACACACATACACACACATAGATACACACACATACACATACATACACATACACACACATACACATACACACACACACCCTTGTGAACTGGAGTAAGCTATGTTCAGTGCTTCTTCATCCCAAATGCTATCACTAATGGTTTCCTAAGAAAAACATTTTTTTAAAAAAATATAGTGACAAAGGCAGTTATGAATTTCAGGAAGCTTGCCATTGGCATAATGCTCAGATATCACTCACCCAATTCTGTTCCCAGTAACATTATTGCTTTTCTTCTCTAATTCCAAGTTTAGTTTAGGACTACCTGTCATTCCGTTATCAGTTGTACTGGATCATTTTTTATCATCAGTTTGACATACCTAGAGTCACCGGGTAACGGGGAACCTTAGCCGAGGACCTGCCCAGGTCAGACTGGGAGCGAATGAGGTATGGTTGAGTTTTCTATTCTTTGATGGTGTAAGAATCCATTCAGTAGAAAGCAAATTTCAAGTCTTGATCTTTTCCTCAAAGAGTGGTTAGTGTGGTGTATGACATGGCAGCCATATCACCATGACATCGTCACATGACATCAGTCAACAGTGAATGATGGACACCCCATGGTGGCTGTGGGGTCAGAGAAATTCAAGGCATCCCCTGCATTTTCAGCTTGGGCTGTGCTTAGTTTAGGATAAATATAGTCAGAGAGAAACCACTGCAAATTGAGAGCCAATGCTCTTTGCACTGGTCTTGTTTTTCCTGAAGTTTGAGACTTGCAAATAAAATATTTTTTAAAAAGAATTAGGAACAAACAGTCCTTTCATGTTAGCAATCTTGTTTCTAGAAGGGTGATTGATGTAAGGAAGTAGTCTGAGATGAAGGAAAATAGATACTGAAGAAGACCTGCTACCCAGATGCAAGGGTTGGTAAGATGTTAGGCATCAGCTAAGAGCCATGGCGCTGTGAGGAGAGGGAGAGAGGAGGGAGAGAGGAGGTGACAGAGCTTGGCAGGACAGGACAGGGGCTGCAGGCAGGAGGAAGCATGCAGAGCGTGGTTACACCTCTGTGGAGAGTCTGAGGAAGGTCCCTGTGGGGCTGTGCCAGACCATGAAATGGTGTGGCTAGATTACGCTTCTAGGGGTAAAAGCCAGAAGCAAGGTACACACTGGAGGTGTCTTCATTGCTGTGTGCCATGAGCAATGATGGAGACTTAGCCTTGGGGTGGCGCTGGCACCGTGGAGTGTTCAGTTTGGAAACAGAATGGGCCTCCTCGGGGGTCAAGGTGAGGTTAATGTAGTGTCCAGAGGACTCCCAAAGTTCTAATGTGTTCTGAGGACATTGTGTCAAGATAGGAGTGTATAACAAAGGCAGAGAGCCCTGAAGGCTGCGGTGTTTAGCTTTGACAGAGTGGCTAAGCAGGCAGTTGGATAACCAAATTTAGAAATATTTGGCAAAGGAGTCAGGACTAGAGATGAAATCTTGTTTGGGGGCAAAAGATTTTTCTTTTCTTTTCCTGCCTATTTTTAATGACTTAGGCAATAGTCACTTGCTTCTCTCCCCTAGGCAGGTAAGGAGGCAGTTGACGCCAGCAGGTCCTTACCTAGGAGGAGCAGGAAGGGTCTCCCTCTTCCGGACCCCACACGGAGTACCCTGAGCTGTGGCCCCCACCCAGAGTCTGGCTGTCCGGGAGAGCAGGGAAGAAAAGGGCAAGTTCAGAGGGTGTGGGTGTGGCCTCTACTGCAACCACTCCTTCCCCCATCAGCCCCTGCTTCCTGCCACCCACCCACCCTGGGGGCAGCACACCAGCTCTGACCTGGGCGACTTCAGCACCTTATACAGCAGAGGTTCAGGGATCTGGCGGAGGTGGATCTGCGTCCCCACTAGAGGGACCAAGTTCATCGCCAGCCACTTCTCGCAGGCGATGATGAGCTGCTCTTCCTTGTACTGAGGGGGGCAAATGGTAAAAGTAAAGCGTGATAAGATAAAGCATGCCCGGCTCACAGCCCCCTCTGCTGGCTGGTGGTGACATTGCTTGCAGATGTGCCCAATTTTCATACATGCTAAGCAGGGGCCTGGTGGGAATGGGGAGTGAAGGGGAGGTTGTGAGGGTGGGAGGTAGAGGTGGCGGAGGCTCTTCATAACCATTAGAGCATTAAAGCACACTGCGTTAAACCGCCCCAGGTCGGCTCCCAGCTATCCCTGTGTCAGCACTGGAGAACCTGAGGTTCCAAGGTGCCATCTCTTTCTGTGGTCACTGGTCCAGCAGCTACTTACTGTTCAGGCTGCTTGAGCAGAGAGGGCTGTATGCTGAAGGCCCTGGGCTACCTTCAGTGACCTACTGCAAGTCTAGGGGGCAGGATAACTCATGAGGAGCTCAGTGGCTGCCCCAGCATACATTTTAGAAGCAAGAATTAAAAGACAGGGGAGGTGGGCACCAAGTCCCACCCTAGCTAAGAACCTATTGGCCATTGATATCTGCTGGGAGAGAGACTTTTCATTTTAAGTGTGTGGCCCCTGGTAGGGCGACCAGGCTTCAGTGGGAGGCAATAGTATATGGATACAGACTCTACTCTGTGGCTTTTAATGAATGGAGAAAAGACACAGACTTTGGTGTTTAGGGAAAAGGAAAGGTATGGGAGGGGCTGGGGGACAGGGTGAATATGATTAAAATACACTATACAAAATTCTCAAAGAGTGAATAAAATGAGGGAGGGGAGAGAAAGGGGAAGGAGAGGGAGAGGCTCCTAGAATTGGGGATCTTGAGGGGGTCTTGGTAGACCTCTCATGTCCCTGGGATTTGGATTCTTCCAGAATAAAGTCTTGCTGAGAAATGGCAACCAGAGTGCATGGGCGTCACAAGAGCGACTTTTCAGTACCGAGGAGTGACTATGGCAACCAGAGTGCATGGATGTCACAAGAGCGACTTTTCAGTACCGAGGAGTGACTATGAAACACCAGGTGGTTCTTGGCAGCCACTGAGGGTGTTCTTAGCTATAGCATTGTGACGGCTGGTTCTGTGTGAACTGTCACCCTGAAGAACGCCTCTCTCATGGGGTGTATGCCACTAGTCATAGTGAGCAGTAGCTGGGGTGGCCTGGGGGTTTGACCAGGCAGTGTGGCTTAGGACTCAGCACTGGCCCACAGCACTGCTCTGAGCAGTTTGCATCCCTTTTCATGTGTACTGTCCCCTGAGAAGGAGAGCTGCATTGTATTACCATTCCCAACACTGACATGATGGCTGGGCCCAGGTAGTACAAGAGCTTATGACTCCATCTATGTTTTAGAAGGTATCTGCTGCTTTGGTGAGAAAAGCCTTGCTACTGATCTCAGATCCCGAGATTAAAGTGTTTTAAGCCATTTTCTTGTCCATGCATATTTTAAAAAATAATTTCTTCCTTCCTTCCTTTCTTCCTTCCTTCCTCTTTCCTTCTTTCTTTCTTTCTTCCTTTCTTTCTTCTTTCCTTCCTTCCTTCCTTCCTTTCTACCTTCCTTTTTTTTTCTTTTTTTTTT
>NW_022196904.1:119834928-119878078 GCF_008632895.1 Mastomys coucha | reverse complement strand
TCGAGACAGGGTTTCTCTGTGTAGCCCTGGCTGTCCTGGAATTCACTCTGTAGACCAGGCTGGCCTTGGAATCAGAAATCCGCCAGCTTATGCCTCCCAAGTGCTGGGATTAAAGGCGTGTGCCACCACTGCCTGGTCTCCTTTCCACTTTCTAAAGCTAAGCATTTCTACTCTTGGTTTGATGCTTTTAAGTAGACATTTTGGAGTTTGGCCGGGTGGATGACACTCAGGATCTGGGTGCTCTTGAAGCCCTGGCACCCCCGGGGTCCACGGGCCCTCTCCAGCCATTCTCACCTTGCAGCCAGCCAAGTAGAAGTTCTTGATGGTGGTTGGTGCGAGTCTGTTCAACATCATGTTGACACACCTGTGGCGAGAGAGACACTGATGCTGAGTTTGATCCCTAGAAACCCCCACACTGTCAGAGGAGGAGACAGCAGTGGGGTGGAGGTGGGAGCAGAGACTTTTGTTGAACTCTAGGATGGCAACAGAGACCTCGCATGAGAAGGGGGTCCTTATTTTAGGGATTTGTTATGACAGCTCTGGGCTAAGGCAGGGAGGTGGGGCCAGCGGGATTGCAGACTCTTCAGAAGGCAATTGAGCAGCCTCGTTAGCAGGGAGTGGCACCCGTGGCCGGGAGCCAGAGAAACTAACAACTCAGGCTTTGCCAAAGTGGCCTCTGGATGCCCTCCCGCCCAAGCATTTTCTTCCTGTCACACTGCGAGGTGGCCTCAAATGTTGTTTCTTTCTATCCACAAATGGATTCCAGCAGTAGCTTCCTGATGAATATCTCAGTCCTTCTTCACAGCTAGGCCTGGTTTCCACTGACCAGTTCTCAACAAAATCCTAATTACTGATCATATACCATGTGCCTAGCACTCGCCTAGGACTTTAGTGTACAAAGAAACAAAGCTAATGATCAATGGGAAGACACACGCTGCTAAGTACACACCTGAACAGATAATCATGCTGTTACAATTGGTTAGGGGTGAGGAGAGACATATCCAAATCCCGGTCCAGCACACATTGTGTGTTGGTGTCAAAAGATTGGACACCTTTGGGCTAAATAGCCTTGAGCATCAGGTACCGTGGGAATGCAGAAAGGAGGGAACCTGACTGTGCTCAAATCTGAAAAGCAGTCAGAAACAAAAAGTGTGGGATTTGGGTCCTGAAACACAAGGGCGGAGAGGCAGCTGGGACAGAGATGGAAAGGCCGGTATCCCGGGAGAAGAAAAAGCGTGCGGGAAGGTCTGGGGAAGGAGCATGCGCAGATTGTAGCAGAAAAGTGAGGATGACCGAATTGCTATGCAGAGAGGGAAGCACAAAACTGAAGTGAGCTGGAAGTAGGGAGCTGAAGAAAGGCGCCGCCACATGGAAGGTGGCCCCTCGAAAGTGTCTGTGACTTAACCTTATCTGACGTTAAGTCCCTTTCAAGCATGAGGCATACTCACTTAACGGAAGAAAGCACCGAGAGCAGCCGCCACAGACCTCTCAGGGACTGCTTCAGCCACTATCACCGTGTGGTTACTGCAAACTCAGCTGAGATTCACTTCAAAGCAAAGAACGCGCCAAGGCAAGCATGTGAATTCAGAGGGTAACTTGTAGGAGACAGTTCCCTTCTTGGGGGTTTCTGGGGATCAAACTCAGGTTCTTGGCCTTGGTGGCATGAATCTTTCCCTCCGAGTCATATAGTCAGCCCTATGTATTCTAAACATATTCGTCAGTGAGTCAGAGTGACCAATGAGCAGCGGGCTCCCGAATGCCCATGACGTTAGAGAATTGCCTTTTCTGACTTCTGTTTTGCTCTGACACCTTTGCCAACATGAAAAAGAACAGAGACTCACTGTCCATTTTCTCTCCAAGGACACTGAAGATATCCACAACCATTGTGCCTCTAGTCATTTGTTCCTCTGGATTTTTTAGGTACTCTTAATTCCTATCTCATATCTCTCATTAAGTGTCCTCTAGCCTTAGATACTAGGATGTTCAAAGCTGAGAAGAATGTGTGATGACTTGTGGTCAGGGCTTGGGTGCTATGGTGGGCAAGTTTCAGTTTCTCCATCCTTGTCACCCCCCCTCCCCAACAAAAACTAAGGTATCCGGTTGTTTTATTCAATGTACTGACTTTAAAGCACAAGGTGAAAAGTTGTGAATGAATAAGTAACCTGGTCACAACCGTGTAACCCTCCATCCTCAGGATCTAGGATGGCCTCCCTGACTCAGGGAGACTATGTCCCTGATGGGGCTTGGTCTTGAGCACAGGATAACCCATGCTGAGTAGTTTTGGGGCCTGTAGTAATCTTGTTTTTGAACTTAAGGGTCACAACCTGTGTCCCAAGCCAGGTGCAGCCACCCATCCTCAGTCAGTCAATTAAAAGAGTCAAATTAGATGATGGAGAGATGGCTCAGCAGTAAGAACCCTGACTGCTCTTCCAGAGGACTTCCAGGATTCAATTCCCAGCACCAACCTGGCAGCTCACGACTGTCTGTAATGGCAGGATCCGACACCCTCACACAGACATACATGCAGGCAAAATCACCAATACACATAAAACATTTTAAAATATATTAAATAAAAAAAGAGCTAAATTAAAAGCAGAACAGAGGAGATTGTATCCAATGTGATAACACTGGAAAGAGAGACAAGATCCAGTGAGTCACACCACATCTCCAAGTCTGTCTTTGGGGTCCTGATGTGAAATTAAAGTTTAATTAGAAGGCCATGGACATGCATGTATAAGCAGTCCCAGTCAAGATGTGGTCTTGCCCACGACTGGCCCATCACTGTCTGGGCTTCAGTGTCACCCTATATGGTCACATGACAGGTTGTTGGAACTGTGTGAACTCTCTTTCAGGGAGATAAGCGCCTCCTCTGGCTGGCACCTTTTCCTTCTCTCATCGGGAGACTCCTGGGGAAATGTTCACTTCTCTGGGACCCATTGTCTTAATAAACTGATAGTCTCACTGAGAGACACAAATGTCTTTTTAGAATATCTTCATTTCTGCCAGGGCCTATTACGATTCCCTTCCTTCTGTTTTAAAACCTCTGGTTCATAAGATTATCAAGCCCATTGGTTCCCATTTTTATATCTCTTGGGCCTGTCCCTCTGCTCCCCAACCTTAGCTCTGATTCTCTGTGTCTCCCAGCTACACCTCAGTACCAGCTTCCCACATGCCTGAAGTACTATGCCCACGCCACACAGCGGTTCCTGCCAACCACTCGCCATGCTCTGCTGATTAAACCAAGTGAGGAAGTTGCAGACGTCACCTCTGAGGTCCTATATGACCAGCCTCATCTTAAACTCCCGGTTCACCTCTCCCTTCCCCTTCTGCTCCAGCCACCCTACGTCACCTTGTGACAATCATGATCTCAGCTGTGATCCCAGCCCAGGTACCCATGCAAACTTCAATGAGAGAATCTATGCAACATCACCAGGTGACTGACACGTGTGTGCACAGGTCCCATCCCTCAAAGACCTCCAGGATGTGTGATTCAGACTTGAGCAGCCATCAGTGTGATTTCTCATGGATCAGGACTCTAGTTGAGATAACCTGCAGGGTCTCATCTGTGGCCTGAAGTTACTGTGTTATCAGAGTGACCCAGGGCACTGTGGACCTACTATATGAGTGTGTATGCACGCACACATACTCACACACCCTGAACTCTTAAGCTTGACTGGCACACAACTGCCAATTGTACCACCAGCTTCTCAAACACAGGCTCAGCTGTGTGGCAGACCTGCTCTGGCTTCTGACCTAGAATACTAAGCTCACTGAGGTCCTATGAAGAATCTAGGGCAGGTCTCACCTGCCCAGGCTCATGAACAGGTCAATAGGTGTGGCTCATTATAAGCAACATTCTTCCTGTTCTGGCACCCAGAGTAAGGCAGGGGAGGAGGCAAGAGAACAGAGGACCTGCTATTCTTGGCCAGCCACAGATAAGCCAGGAACAGGGTTTTAGCTGTTGTATAGGGCTTCTAATATTGGTGACAGGATGGTGATGGGTGGAGACAGAAGGTGGCTAGGGGCTCCCTTCCAGAGGAAAGCCACTCTTCCGATATGTGGGCCTGGGAAGCAGCTGCTCAGAAATGATCCAAGTGAACAAGTTGAGCTTCCACAATTTAATAATCAGTAACAGGCCAGGCCAAGCTAAAGTGGGTGTCAGCTACAACATAAGAAGTTTGGGAAGTCTCAGGCAAAGTCTGACTTTCCCACCCATCAAGAAGAGTCAAGGCTGAAAGACACCACACAAACTGACTCTGACTTCAGCTGCTCTGCTCCCATCATGCATAGCTATGCAGACCTCTGGCCACATAGACATACTGGAAGATTTTCTCAGGCCCCCAGATCCCTCTCACTATGTCCCTTACATATCATTCCAGACCTCTGAGCACCTGAAGTCCTTGGCTTGGGGAACATCTGTATCCCTCAATAAGCCTGTAAGAAGGTCCTGGTGGAGTACCTGGCCAGAGGGATCCTCAGGTACCCCCAGAATCCTCAATGGCTCAGAAACATGTCACGTTGAATCCGAGTATGTGGCCTCTAAAATTAGTGAGTGGAATCCTTCCAGGTTCCCTGGGAGAAACCCTATTGCCCTATCAGAGCAGATGGTGTCTTCTGTTGTCTTGAGTGGGATACTTATTCATGTATACAGACACACGGAGGCTTGTCAAGGGCTGTGGGGCATCCTTCCAATCCAAGCACGTGAGGCTGGAGGATTGTTAGTTCAAGGCCAGCCTGGGCTATACAGTATGACCTTGTGAGCTACAACCCGAACTAAAAGTCACTGAGGCCTGAGGAGGTTAAATGAGCTAGGCAGATCATCCCTGCCCTAAGGCTTTGAACCAAGTTGCATAGAAAATCAGACAGCCACATAACACCGCTCCATTCCTGTCTTCAAGACCACATGGGCACAGTATGTATACATCCCTCTGACTTGGAGAAGGAACAGGATAGCCTAGAAAGACAAATCCCACAAAGGGGTTTCCGTGCAACGCACAAACACTTTAAGAAGCGTCACCCCAGAGTAACTTCACATCAGCGAGCCAGGTTTGAGGGAAGTCACTTTACATACCGGCATACTCTCTCCCCGTGGTAGTCTCTCTCCACTTGTAATTCCTATGTAATTCCTTCCTATGGATCAAGAATCACTTAGCTGACATGCACAAAAACAGTGAGGGCTACCGAAAAACACTTAATGCATCAGTGTAAGTTTCACACTGTCCTTTTCTGGGCTCTGAGTCAGGCTTAGTACAGAGGAACTCCAAGAAAGAGGAATGTTTCTTGAAATAAGCCACAAAGAATACTCCCAGTTTGCCCAGGCTGGCCCGTCCCACCTGTTGTCCTTACTTTTGAAACAGTCGGTTGAACTGGAGGATGTGAGCGGAAGCCAGCACGCCCAACACATTGTCCACAGTCATCTCCACCTCGTTCATGTAGAGGTTCTTCAGGGCCACGGCAAAGGCTGGAAAGGCAGCAACAGAGGGGGACTCATTAGCGTGGGCTTTGTAGCCTACCTGGGGGACTCGCTACTTCTGCAGCTGGGATGGGGTGGAGCTACTTGGAGGAAAGGTGAGAAGTGCTGACTTTGGTACAGACCCTGTCTGGTCAGGTGACCACCTAGACCCACAGCTTGCTGGAGGAGCTGAGGATGAAGGCAAGGAAAGCTGATCTCCACTGTAAAGGTGCTCCTTTGAGCCCACCTGCTGAGTATGCATGACAGATAACCACAAGGCCAGCATGTCCCCAGGTTTCCCTTAATCTAGGGTCCATGGACCTGCAGGACTGTTTCTCTAGATCTATGAAGGAGCTTAAAGTGATGGATTTCCCTTGGAGTCTAAGAACTTCAGAAAAGGACAGGCACTCCTAGGAAGAGCCAAGATAATTTAATGATTTAGGAACCAGACTGCCTGGCTAGGGGTCAGATGGAATTGGCCTCCTCCAAACGCAACATGTTCCAAGACAGCATTGCTATGCTGTTGCAGTGCACTCTGAGGACCACAGGCTGTGCTCCAGGGCATTTGCTCCTGACCTACCTACCCACAGACCTGTGTCATCAGAGCATGTCATGAGTGCTGTGTTCGCACAGATGACTGATTGGGAAAGCTGGGGAAAGGTTGAACACTCTGCAGGAATCTTCTACAGCTGTTGTCCCCGAGACAGTGGGGGACAGTGGGCAAGGGGCAGGCCAAGTGCTGCTTGGCAAGAAGCATAGGCCCATGGTATCCTTGTGTCTACAGGTGTAAGCTCAGCAGGGAAATTCTGCTTCTCCCAGTCATGAGAAGCCTGTGTACTTCTTTCCTTCCCTGTATCTTGTTCTCCAACCAGTGGCCATATTGATCTTTAGGAGTGATTTGCATTCCTCTATTTTTCCTAGTATATGTGAAGGTCAGGGGTTGCTGTCAAGCATCTTGTCAATCGCTTGCCACCTGTTTTGTTTTTTTTTTCTTTTTGAGGGAGGGTCTCTTGCTGAACCCAGATGTCATCAATTTGGCCAGGCTGGCTGGCCAGTGATCAGGGATCGCCTATGTCTGCCTGCCTGCCCACACCCAGCACTTGAGCTATAACTGTACATACATCTGGCTTTTTACTTGAGTGCTGGAGATCCAACTCAGGTGCTTATGCTCACATGGCAGGCTCAGTACTGACTGGGCCATCTCTCCAGTCCCTGCTTAGTATTCTTGAGGAGGAGTATGTCTTGCTTCTATGCTGCATTTTGCTGTCCAGTTTTTGTCTCTGGGAGGGCCATTCGGTGGCCTTCTCAGAACATGAAGGTGAGTTACATTACCAACTCTGGTGACTGCTGGGTCATTGATCCTCAGGGAAATGATGATCTTCTTTACAGAGGACCTTTTTTTGGTCTTCCCAGGTGGATGAGCTGTTAAAGGAAATGCAGAAATGGAGATGGAGAATGAGGCCCCACTCACACCCTGTGCACAGCCTGGATCTTGGCACATGTAGTCTGTAATTAGTTCCATTGCTTGGTAGGTGCATTTTAGGGGTGACTACTTATTTTGAAATAGCTTACGACTCACAAGAAGCTGCAAAGTGGCCCAGAAGCTCCTGTGACTCTCTCCCAGCTTCCCCCAGTGATCTTAGCATTGCCAAAGTGAGTAGCTAAAACCTGCATTGTGCTGGACACATTTACCATGTCTCCGTCTCTGCCCCCCTTTCTGTCCCCCTCTCTCATCCCCCCACTCTGTCTAGGCTGTGAGCAGTTTGAGGGCAAGGTGGGCCCCAATCATTGGTTTTGGTACCTGAGCTCCATGGGCAGAGCAAGTAGCAAGGGGGAACATGGGCCACCTGCTGAAGGATGAGTGGGGCTGTGACATCCATGTGGTGGCTCTCTCTTTTTTAAAAAACTGTTGCCCTGTTTGTTTATTAATTGGTTGGGGGGACATGCCATAGCACATGCAGAGGTCAGAAGACCATCTGTGGGAGTCAGCTCTCTCCTTCCACCACCGGAGTCCCAGACATCAAATGTAAACTGTCAACCTTGGTGGTGAGCATGTTTGCCTGCCGAGCCACTTCACAAGCCCCATATGGTGGCTCTTGTTGCTTTGCCATAGGGTTTTAAATTGAGAATCCCCATCCCTGAGGAGTTCTGGGGGAACGGATAGGGCGGGCCGATGAACTGCTAGCTAATCCATGTACTCACAGCTGTTCTAAACAGAGGCTCTCAGAGGAGGTCTCCAAGATCATGCCCTGTCCCTGGCATGGAGGCCAGAGCTTCGCCTGTGACCCCAGGAACTTCATGACTGCCAACTTCTCCCCATTGCTATTCTTCCTAGGTCCTAAATTTTCCTGTCTGAGTTTGCTTCCCTGAGTAGTGTGACACTCCCTTCCTGCCTTTCTCCTTCTCTGGGGGTCTATACACAGGTCCCCTTCTTGGAGAGGCCTTCCCTGACTGACCCCTTATGGCAGATAGCACAGTTGCCCCCAACTCCATGGCCTGTTTCTTCTGTAAAGACAACCTGCTATTATACCATGGGTCTGCTATTAGACTTCCAGGCACATTAATGGCTCACTAGCTACACCATCCCAAGGATGTGCCATGGTCTTTCACACACTAGCCCTGAGTCAATATTAGCTGAATTGACAAAACAAATAGGTCTGGTACCACAGAGCTCAAGGTGCACGAGATGGGAACCAAAGAGGAAGTGATGCTGCAGAAAACTGAGCCAACCAAAGTCCCCTTTCCTCAGCACCCCCCACACAATCCTCCAGCATCTATCTGTATCCAGATTCCCACTCAGCAAACATTTATGAAGTACCTACTAAGTACCACCCTTACCTACCTCTGTACCTACTAAGTGCCAGGTTTTACTTAGCTCTGGATCACTTTCGTTTCCACCTGATGGCATAGATTCCTGTGTGCATGGTCTTGCCAACCAGCCACCCCTATTGCAGAAAGCAAATGACACTACACACAAATGCCTCGCACACAGTAGGCACACAGGAGGTTGGTGGCTGGTATTATGATGGATCCTGCTACTTACCATATTTCATCATCATTTTGGTGTTTTTCTTTCCTCCTAGATGCCTGGGATAAGCACAGCCGTCCAGTGTTTGTTGAAGGAAAGAACAGTATCGGCTAGGCCAGGGTGAAAGACAGACACACAGGCTCAAACTTCCCCACGTTAGGGACACCCAGACAGATAGGAAACTAGCCATGTTCCTGAGGCCTGTGGAAATCAAGGCCGCTGGAGTATGCTTAGCAGAAGGGATTGTTTCCTTTGGATTTCATCCTAGACAATAAACACCAGCTCCAAGTTCAGCAGCCCATCAGTGTGAGATAGAAAGACAATGAGCAGCCACGGGAAGCCCAAGGAACCTACAGGGCTCAGCTCTCCAGAGCTTTCCCAGAAGCCTCGGTCATGCCAGCCCCAGGACAGCTCCAAGGACAGACAGCTCCCAACAAAACCACAGCAAGGAGTATGAGATCAGTGTGTGGCCTTGGGACAGAGGCTCTGCTGGTTTCTAAAGGCATAGAGTGGCTGGTGACTGTTCCATGGAACAACCTAGAGACGCATGACCTGGCACTTATCAGTGTGTGAGAAGTGGTAGTCACCACATCTTCTCTGATATCTTTAGTGAGGCCTTGCTACCAGCAGGGGTGTGGATCAGAAGGGCAGGAAATAGCCTTTCCCTGTTAGTGAGCCATTAAAGATAATGCGAGCACCTCCCCCCCCCCTTTCCCACCTTGGGCTCTCTTACTTTCCAATATACCCCTGGCTCTAAGTCACCAGAGCCTGAATGGATGGCTCCGTCCATGGCCTGACCTGAGCTGTAGGGAGACAGAGGGGTGCAGCCCTTTCTAGAGCCCGTGGGGCAATTGCTTAGAACAGCAAAGACATCACAAGAAGGGGCCTAGGCCTCCACACTTCTGCAGAGCATCACGGCAACATATACATTGGGCTCCATGCCAAGTCAGATGCTGTTTTTAGCTGGTAGGAGAATGTACCCCAGGCTCAGGGAGGGGCAGTGTTGAGGCTCTGGCAAGGCATTGCTTCCATGACCTGGAAATGCAATCCCACCCTGACCAGCATGTTGGCTGACTTCGGGGACCATGGACTTTCCATGTCATTTGCTTATGAGTCAGTCTGGAGCAGGGCCAGGCTGCCAGCTGGAGAAGTTAGCATTGTGACTGGAGAAGACATTAGGGCCAGGAAAGAAGAGGCCCGAGGTGGTGAGGGTGTAAAGAGGAGAGCATAAGTGAAGAGCTCAAAACTTCTTTTTTGGAAAGAGATAAGTTGAGGGCTAGAGAGATGATGGCTCAGCGACTAAGAGCACTGACTGCTCTTCCAGAGGTCCTGAGTTCAATTCCCAGCAACCCCGTGGTGGTTAGCAACCATCAGTAATTGTAGGGAGCTGCAGCTGCTACCCTATATTGAACACCTGGTCTCTGGCCAGAGCAGAGATCATTGATAATCAAGCCATTAGTTGGAGAAGCTGAGTGCCTCCAGTTTGTGATGCAAGCTGGTATGAATTTCCCGCAGCCTATTATGCTTTGCCACGTAGCTAATGCTGATTGGGACCAGGGAAAGTATTTAACCCACAAGGGCTGGGGGCTAGAAATAGTAAGTAAGTATGTGGAGGTAGGAGTAAGTATGTAGAATTAGGGCTGGTGATGGGTTAGAGGTAAGATGTAGATTTAGAAGAGTTAAGTATTTAGAGATAATAAGTAAGTATGTAGAATTAGGGCTGGTGATGGGAAAGAAGAGTAAGTATGGGGTATAGAAGAGTAAGTATGATAGATAGGAGTAAGTATGTAAGGATAGAAGTAAGATGTAGGAATAGAACTAAGAATAGGAATAGGAGTAAGTAGAAGTAGTAATAAGTAAGATGTAAGAAGCAAGATGTAACTAATAAAATGTAAGTAAAAATAAGTAAGATGTAACAAGCAAGATTACAAGGATCCTAATAAAACTGCTTGGGGAAGAGCTTGGTGTTTGCCTCCTTACTTCCACTGGGCTGGTAAGGCGGCTTACATATGGTGGCCCATACGGGGAGAGACATAGACATACAGAGAATAGAGGAGAGACATACGGGGAATGGAGAAGTTCGTATGGGGAGAGACATACGGGGAGAGACGGACAGGGAAAGAACTCATCAGGGAAATCTTCTACAGCTCAGAACTCCTTGCAGACAGGGCAGACAACTGGTAAGTTTCCCAGGTAAGGTTAAAAAAAAAGGGGGGGGGGGTAAGGTTCTCAGTAAAGAGACAATAAGGTTCTCGGTGAAGAGACGATAAGGTCTCCGGGATTGGAGTGATAAGGTCCCATTGGGGGCAAATCAAAGGTGATGGTGTGGGAAACTCGCAGTCTTGCCCCATGTTTGTTGCTCTTAAGGAGTTATTAAAAGCAAAAAAGCTAGAGTTAAAGAGAGAAACCCTAGAAAGATTTCTGTCAGAGGAGAATAATGTGTGTTCTAAAGCAGTAGAGAAGGGACAGGAAGCGTTAAAACAGCTGAAGGAAGAGAGGTCAGCAGGGTCTGAGAAAGATTCAGACTGTTGAAGGTGGTTCGGACTCTGAAGGAGTTAAACTTACACTGCCACTTAAAGTCATAACGAACTTGGCTGAGTCAGTCCGTGCACAGCTGAAAAGGAGCTGATAGAGGCTGACTGAGTGTCTGCACAAGCTGCTCTTAAAGGGGACAACAGCTTTTTGCGCTAAACCACTAGCACCTTTGCCCCTAGGGTAAACAAGCTTAAAAAGGAAATTTTAAGCTGTTCCATTTAACTTAAATGGAACAGCTGTGGTTTCAGATGGCTGGGAAGGACTGATGGGAGATGTAGTTTTGTGGTTGATCACCTAGGTAAAGGAACTCTAGCACGCTCCAAAGTTGGGTCACGTGATCCAAACGTGCCAATTAGAGCAGAGACCAAGTCACCCTCAGGGACATGCTATCAGTTCCTGCACTGCACAAAGAATCAAACAAAAATATATATCTTGGTGATGCTGAAAGTTTGTTTTGAAATTTATATGTTACAGAAATATACAGCCTTGGTGAATTTCCTCATCTAAACCACCTGTTTGAACTCCTGGTATCCTGAACTTCAGCCTGATCCAGTTAAGACACAGACATCAGAAGACCAGTTCTGCTTTCCCTTCCACGCCCCCCTCATGTCTCTACGCCCTCGTTCAGCTTGAAGAAGTTAAGATGAGTCATCTACCCAGTTCCCTGGACTTTGGGGCTAGAAAAAATTGTTACTAAGTTGTTTCTAAAAATGTAAAATGGTTATATTTGAAAAGTGAAAGAAATAGCCAGATTTAATTGGTTATAGAAAGCCTTATAATTTGTTATTAAGTTACATTGTGTGACTAGAACATCTTAAACTAACATGCATGAAATAAGTATGAGCTTTTGAATTGAGAACAATAGGTATTAGAACCGTGGGTGCTTTACTGGTCCTTGTCAATATATTGGCATTGTGGTGCATCTGCACTATGCAGGTTCAGCAGCAATGACAGGCTGTTTTGATAGTGCAAGCATTTGCAGCCCTGGAGGCGAGGCAATTTCCACAGGCTTGGTTAACTATTCTGAATGATCGTCCATCATGTTCAGGCTGTAAGGCTGAGCACTGCACTTGGGATACACTGTTTGCTGCTAGTGGTCTCAAGAAGAGCATGTCTGATTGATGCAGGTTGATACCGCCCTTTCCCCAATTCTCCCATTCATTCCTGCCTCTGGAAAAATGGTATCAGATGGGTTTGGCTTGGACTGGGTGGATGACACCTGGTGAAGAGCCTGTACAATGTCCTCACTTAATTCACCAGAGATCAGACCTCTACTCTTGCCTGTTTCATTTGAAACAAAAAGGGGGAACTGTGGGGAGCTGCAGCTGCTACTCTATATTGAACACCTGGTCTCTGGCCAGAGCAGAGATCATTGATAATTAAGCCATTAGTTGGAGAAGCTGAGTGCCTCCAGTTTGTGATGCAAGCTGGTATGAATTTCCCGCAGCCTATTATGCTTTGCCACGTAGCTAATGCTGATTGGGACCAGGAAAAGTATTTAACCTGCGAAGGCTGGAGGTTACTAGATTCTACTAGAGAGAGGATTATTATGAGCCAGGCGGTGGTGGCGCACGCCTGTAGTCCCAGCTACTCGGGAGGCTGAGGGAGAGATTAGAGAGATTAATAAGAAGTAAAAATGAAAGTTCCTGAATAAAACCTGCTTGGAGAAGGGCTCGTGTTTGCCTCCTTATTTCTGCTGGACGTAAAGGCGGCTTATATGTAATGATGATCTGACGCCCTCTTCTGGGGTGTCTGAAGACAGCGACAGTGTACTCACATACATGAAATAAATAAAAACTTTAAAAAAAGTTGAGAAAAAAGGAAAATAGAACATCAGGGAAGGGAACAGAAGGACAAATGTGTGTAAACCTCGAACTGGCATGAACAGGGAAACAGGTGACAGATTGCAGGACTCTGCTTTCCTTCCAGAAAGTTCTTCAGAAGATTCAACATCATCCATCTTGTCTCCTCGAAGTAGGCAGAGTCTATGTCTTATGTTGCTGGATAAGACTGCTTTTCACAAAGACAACGCGGGAGATGCACAGAGAGCTCCAGAGTGCAGGGCATTGCTCTAGAACCCCACACCCATTACCTCCTCTCGGCTCCAAAGTCACGCAATGAGAACTATCATCCCACCTCATGGCTGAGGAAGCAGATTCGACACATGCTGAGCTCGCATTGCAGAGCATGATTGGTCATTAATGAGAACCACGGGCCAAGCCAGTTTCCCAGGATGCTAAGGGTATCTGTGGTTCCCGTCCCAGGTCCCCTGGGAGACTACCTTTCAGAACCTTGTCCAGCTCCCTCTGAGGGGTTTTTGTGTTCTGTATCAAGGCTCTCAAGTAGAGCTTGCCCAAGGTCTCAGACTGGAAAATCTGAGGATGGTGGAGTTCCCACTTGAAGCCGAGGCATTCAAGGATCACGTCTGAGGAGAGAGAAAACGATGCTTGGTCAGTTCAAGAACGTTGCTGCCTGAAGATGCATAGTCTCCCCCACAACAGCCATGGCTAGTCAGCAGACAATGGGGACAAGTGACTTCTCGAGGTCTTAGTGTAGTGTGGGGCCAAACACTTGCTGGCTTTGAGGGGAACTACAGAAGCAGTGTTATGGCAATCAGTGTTTCTAGTGCCATTGACAAAGTTGTAGATTTCCAAGGCATGTGAGCTGCCCTTTAACTCAGGGGCTCTTTAGGGACTCTCTTGGGAGGCTTCATATTGAAGTAAGATGGCACTGTAAAGAAAGTCCTTTGCAATCTGTGGAGTGCTTTATGTGGGGCATTCTCCCCTGTGTCTGTCATAGGTGATTAAGAGGAGACCTTGATAGAGGGGCAGGTGAATGACACAAGGGTGCCAGGCCATGGTGAGGCAGAAGGGGAGTGGTTGGGAGGACTCCGAATGACTCCCTTCTTACTGTTAGCACCAAGCTGGAGGAAGGGCTGGTGAAAGGGACAATTGTTCCAAACCAGACATGATCTAGAGGGCCACTTGCTGTTTCTTAGCAAGAAAATTTGACTGTGTGACTTGGGGTACCTGTGACTTTCTGACATTGTCACTTATGAACTTAAGATATTGTTTCATGTTGAAGTTAAGAAACTGAGTTTGCATGTTAAATCTTGGATGACCTCAGGTACTTTGTTTAGGCTTGGTTAAAAAAAAAAGCCTCGTATATGTGGGGTGACTATAGAAAGGAACAGCATTCTCCCTCTCTGAATATCAGTCTCAAATCTGAAGATGCCACTACATGGCAGACATTACTAATCAATCCTAGGATCCCTTCTCCTCCCTATAAGAAGGTCTCAGATTGCTTCTTTAGGTACATTAGAGTTGGCAGATGAGAATAAGTTATTAGCTTTCCCTTGGAAAAGAGGCTGTCTCTGACCTGAGGCAACCATTCTGTGAGGCTTAACCCTGAAAAACTCCTTTAAAGAAGCTGACTTTGGAGTAGGGGTGTGGCTCAGTGGGAGAGTGTATGACTGGTATAGATGAGGACCAGGTTTAGTCTCCAGCTTAACAAAAGGTAGGGAAAAAAACCCACCATAGTATCTTGCCACGTTCCTCACCTGGCTCAGTGGACCTTTCTCCTATTCTGATTTATGCTCCTATCACAGGAAAATCCTTTGGGGAAAATGGCAAGCTGGATGTCAGTAATGACTGGCTGAATTCCAAAGGGACCAAACCCCAGTTGCCTAGTTCCTGAATGCTATGTTTAGATTTCCTTCAAGGCTATTCATTGACATCAGTGTGTTTGTTTTTATGTGCCCATTGTGACATGCATATGTGTATGTGTGTGTGGTTCCACTCATCACACATAGGAGATTGTTTACAGGCTCCTGCCGCATGCTAGACACCGTGGTGCATGAGAATTGTGGTCCACAGAACAGAGACCTGCCAATGGCTGGCTCCCTTCACAGGGACTATAGGGGGCCCGTGAAGTCAGCATAGTTCTGGTTGAATCCACAAGTGACAACTCACCTGCTTCCCCACTTTGGGTGCCACTGTTCATGATATTCTCAGAGAAAAACTTTTGGAATTTTGAAATGCATAATCTTGAGGGAAAACACAAACAGAAGACCCAGCAGTTAACATTAAGTCATTTTTTTGTTGTTGTTGTTAACTATAAAAGTCATAAAAGGTGTAGGTGACAGGCTCTGTATGTTATGTCTTATGTGAGCTAGGAGTTGGAGAAAGGAGGATAATGGCCCCAAACCTTAAATTTCTGTACTGGATAGATTGTCATGTAGCTCCATCTAACTGGTTTTGGCTTTGGTTCTAGTTTGGCTGTATGACCTGGGATACCTGTTTCTTCTTCCTGATATGGTTACTATTGCTCACCAACTTTATGATAGCGTTTCATGGCTGGGTTCAGAAACTGGGCCACAACTCATCCTACTGTACACCAGTCCCCACACCATCCATCCATCCACACCATCCATCCCCACAGCAGCCATTCATACACTATCCTTATAGCTTCCATCTGTATGATGTCCCTATATCATCTATCATCTCTCCTTACAGGATCCACCCCTAAAACATCACCTTATCACAGCTCTCTCTTTGTGAGTTTTCTCGACTCTCAGTAAGGCTGACCCCAAAACACTGATCCCCATTTCTGCTGGTAAGCTTGAGTTACCCAGGAAGTGTTCAAGGCTACCCCTGCCAGTAGAATGGCACTTCCTTTGGAATGTCTCTAAAACAATGGTATACAGCAGGTACTCAATAGATACCTCCCGGGGAAGAGCATAGGCTGTTCTTTTCTAGGATATTAGCTGCTGTCATATGCTGCCAGTCTCAGGACATCTGAGAATTGACCTCACAGTCTAACTCAAACCCTACTCTGTTCCTCTACCCCAGCTTCTGTCTCATGAAATGGACCCCCAGGTACCCGAGCCAGTCTCCATCTGATGAGATGCTCTTCATCTGTTCTTCATCTTCATCTTCAATCTGTTCATGCATCTTTGCCTTCCTTTCTCACCCTTTCTCCAGGCTGTGTCTTATGTCCCCAGCCATTGCCTGTCTCCCATCCTTCCAGTATTTTCCTCCTTGGATTCACATCCCACACAACACACAGAGCTGGTCTTGTCTCTCCTACTGGGCATCCACCACTGAGTCCCTATAGACTCAAAACTACAAGCTCCAGCCTCACGACATCCTTGTGCCCCCCACTCTGGCTGTAGCCTTTTCTGGCTTCGTGAATGCAGTTCCCACACACTCACAGGCCCCATTCCTGTGCTGAGGATTCTCCTGCCTCTCTCCTAGAACTCTTATTAATTCTCCAGGAAAAGCTTCATCACTGCTTTATCTGGGCCAGCAACCCCATCCACTATATGCCCCAAGACTGTCCCATTAAAACTCGTGCAATGTCTTCTGGTTGCCTGTCTATTCCTGCGCCCTCTGCATAACAGACAGGGTGCCTGCTTACTGCTGTGACCCTGGCACAAGTCACACCGTGCATGAGTTTGCTCAGTGTCAGCTGAGTCCATAAGTACGAATAGCACCCCTGATAGTGCTTTTCACAGACACTGTGTACTCCACATACAGAGTGTGGAAATAAACTAAAATGTGAGTCACATCATACTCAGAAGATGATCACCCCAAGAAGGCCAACTAGCCAAAGGATGCTTGTAGACCACATCTGGTCTGTGTAACCCAATGTCTACTTGAGAATGCTGGTTCCCAGTGATTCAGAAGCCCTCATGAGCCAGGTGCATGGAGGCGGTCTGGGTGGGAGCCTGTTTCCGGAATAATAGTGACAGCACGCCACCCTTTCCAGGACAGAGGTGGCTGCAAGTGACTCAACCTCAGGAAGGCACTTGGGAACCTGAGTTGTTTACCCATTAGGAGTCATAGACTGGACTCAGCCACCCTCATACCTTCCCTCAATCACTTGACATGTCTGAGAAGAGCCAGGCAAGGTTAAGAGTTCAGGCTATCGCCTTAAATGGCGGGGATGGGTTTTGGAAAACACAGGGCACTGTCCATGAGTTCAACCAGCCTCACAAACATCCCTATTACCGGTTGAGCCAGGAGATGCCAGATGACCAAATGGCCACCTGCCTCTCCTAGATGTGATAGCTGTTTACTATAAGTGCCTTGTAGACCTCAAGATGCAGGCTCACTTTGGTATCTCTGGTAGAGTCTTTGGTATACACAACATCCTTTCACTCACCAGGAGGAGAAATGCCCTGTGAAGATGTGGCAGGGAGCAATGGTAATGTGCTCATAGGCTGGCACTTGCTCCCTCAAGTTGTGGCCCATGATTAAGAAAGAGGAGAAGGGATTCAGGAAGTTTCTCATGGATGGCTAAGCCTCCTGCAACAAGCCATGTATGAGAGTGTTGACTTGATGCTTAGGGTATCAAGGACTCCAGTCTGACCAAATGGGCAGAACTACACAGATCTGGATCTCAGACCCTTCATTTTCTTCCACATGGCTTTGGGATCTGCCTCTTGGTCTCAGAGCTTTTCCCTATAAAACAAAGATGCCTGGCAGGGTGTGGTGGCACAAGCTTCTAATCCCAGCACTCAGGAGGCAGGCGGATCTCTGTGGGTTCAAAGCCAGCCTGGTCTAAAAAGAGATTTCCAGGACAGTCAGGGTTGTTACACACAGAAATCCTGTCTTGAAAACAAAACAAAACAAAACAAAAACAAAAAGCCTGGGCAGAGCCTGGGAGGCCTACCGCAATTGAACCCACACTTGGCTGATGTTTGCCCCTTTGTCTCCCCTATAGCTTAGTTGTTTGTCCCTAATATCCCTCTCCCAGAACTATATGCTGATAAAATAGCAAGGTCTCTCCTATTACTATTTCCACTGCTTTTTAAGACCTTCCTGACCTAGATACAGACCTGGCATTGCAGACCAGATGAAAGGAAAACATCATCTAGGGTCAGGAAGGGCAGACCCTAGGCGCATTTCCCAGCATGCCTGGGGCTGGGCAACACCACCCTCATGCTGCCTCTTTTGGGTAGGTGACGGTGTGCCTACATATGCCAGAAGTCCCAAGACAGCTTGGCTTATTTTTACTGAGTGTGTCTGTTCAAGGTCTTTCCAGGACTCATGTCACATAGGAGAACCTATTCAATTTGCAGATAAGAAACTAGAACTGTATTGAAGGAGTCAACACCTTCATATCCCTCAGCCCCCAACTCTGCACAGTGTTTAGGAGTGAGCAGCCTCAGAGTCCCCCACGCCCTAGAAACACATAGACATAACAAGAGGAGCAGGCCAGCTGGATGACATGCAGGTCACTGACCTGAGCAAGGCAGAGCTACACACCCAAAATAACTGGGAGCCAGGAGCCAGGAGCCAGGAGCCAGGAGCAGAGTGGCCTTTGGTGTGATACATTTACTACAGTTTGATCTGGCTTCTGTCAAAATTGACAATGAACCCATGTGGAGGAAGTCACAATTACAACCCAGGAGGCAGGGACAAGACTTTACTGATGGGCAGGGCTGGGGAATGGTATATGCTTTGAGAGACACATGTGTGCTACACAATACAGTTCCAGGCACTTCTACACACACTGGCCATGGAACGTGACATCAGAGAGTCTCCTGGTGTCTAAAGGTAAACAGTGTTACTAAAAATATGTTCTGTATTACCTAAATTAAATGTTGTCTATCAATATAAAAGATAAATAATGCCGGGTGGTGGTGGTGCATGCCTTTAATCCCAGCACTTGGGAGGCAGAGGCAGTTCTGAGTTCGAGGCCAGCCTGGTCTACAGAGTGAGTTCCAGGACAGCCAAGGCTACACAGAGGAACCCTGTCTCGAAAAACCAAAAAAAAAAAAAAAAAAAAAAAAAAAAAAAAAAAAAAAAAAAAAAAAAAAAAAGAAAGAAAGAAAGAAAGAAAAGATAAATAAACAGAAAAATAAATAGAACCTTTCTGGTGCTTCCCCAAGAGTTTTTCACAGTCCCAAGGATAGGTTCCCACCATGGAGACAGAATTGTGATCTGTGTTCATGGAAGAAAATTCACCTTCCCAACCCCCGCTGGGGCAGACTCTACCAAGATAAATGCTCAATTTATTCAGAGTCTACTAGTATTTGTAAGACTAATAATAAGGGTTTCTAATACACCCTGATAGCTTGCAGCAGATTTAATTATCCATTGAGTTTTCAAAGGAGTTTCTGTCATACTCATCTCACAGAAGAGACTGAGGCTCAGTGAGGGTTAGCCACTGGCTATCAGTCACATTTGACCAGTCAGTCAACAAGCATGGATCTTCCATGCCAGCAGATCTTCCATGTCAGATACTGCTCCTGGGGGCAGCTTGTGCTTAGCCAGACTTAGCCATGAACCCAGGAGACAGGCACTGCCGGGTCAGAGATTAGTGGCATCAAGCCGGGGCAAGGGCACCAGGAAGTGAAAGGACCCTTCTGCAATAAGCTCCATTGCTGGGTCCCTTGGACAGGTAGAACTCACAACTTGGAGAAGTGGTGGTCTAGCCTGAGGCTGAGACTACTTACTAACAGAGGGAAGGGGAATGGCAGGCTGGATGGAAACCGGAGTCCCTGAGAACCAGCCCAACACTAAGCCACGGAGCTTTTTCCAGAGATCATTTGGTCCCTGGATGACAAATTTAGAATCCTGTGAGGGTCCGGAGCTCATCTATAAAGGATTAGTCACCACTGACAGACCTGGCCAGAGCAAGGAGTCTCTTCAGACCCTGTCCATTCCTATGTATGGTCTTTGAGTGAAGTTTCCTCACAGCCATGCCTGTAGCAGTCCTGAGCCGTGAGTCAGAGTGGTCTGATTGTCAACACCTCCCCTTCCCATTTGGGGGCTGCCATTCCCTGTCATGGCCGCTTGACCCTTCCTACTTGTCTGGGTTCTTCAGAGCTTCATCAAGGTCTATGTTCAAAATATTGCACATCTGGGAGAGGGCCAGCAGGTCTCCGCAGAAATGGTCTTGGGGAAAACGCCATCGGTTGGTTGCACCGACAATCCGGCGCTCCAGCCGAGTCTTCCGCTGCTTGATCAAAGAGAGAGAGAGGCCTTTAACTTCACTCACAGGATAGCTTTCCCAGACTGTACAACACAAAGAAAGCCAATGCAAACTTTAAACTGTTTGTGAATTCTAGGACCTGGCCAGTGTTTATCATGGGGCATCTTACCAAATAAAGGATGCTGTCTATGTTTTATGGTTCAAACTATAAAGTACTTCAGAAATTGGGGTCTGGAACAAGAGCAGCCAGGGGCAAAAAGGCCAATTGTTCTTTGGTACATGGCTAAGAATCCACAAGTAGGGATAGTACCATGCTTCAAGTACTGTTCTTTGAGTACTTAGCCTAACATCAGTTGGAGAGATACTACGGACAGAGAGTTTTCTCTTTGGTAAAATACACAGTTGAAAATTCACCATCTTATTATGACATACAGTTCAATGGCATTTAGTACATCCACAGTCTTATGCAACCACCGCCTTTATCTGGCTCTAGACCATCTTCATTACCCACTAAAGGGCCCTGTATCCATCAGCCACCCCATCCATCTCTTTCCCCCCACTGCTGGTGACCTCTAAGTTGCTTTCTGACTCGAGAACCTTTGCTCACTCTGGGTATCGTAAATGGAGAATGTCACAATGTCTGGCTCTGTGTGTCTGGCTCTGTGTGTCTGGCTCTTTCCAGTTGGCTCCATTCCATGGTCCATCCATGTATCTATCAGCACACTCTTCCTTTTGCAGGCGGAATGACACCACATTGTGTGACTGTACCACCATTTGTTTATCTTCTATCAGTTGATGACATCTGAGTTGCTTCTGCCTCTGTTATGAATCATGCTGGTAGGAATATTCATACAGTTTCCCTAGGGGAAAAGGACATTAGGAATCCAACTTTCCAACTGATGACTCGGACATCTAACAGGAAACACTCACCACAAGGGATCCATGTGAATGGTAGTCATCAGTCCTAAGCCATCCAGGTGGAGATATAGGATCTGAGTTCAATCCCTATTGTTGTCACTTACTGACAATTTCTGGCAAGTCACTTAACCTTCTGAGCCCCTCAGATGTCATGCAAAATGGGAATCAGCGTCAATGGGAATGGAGACAAAGATGAAGATAATGATTGCATAGATGATGATGGTAGTAGTCAGGGGTCCATGTGCTGGTATGGTGATAGCTGTGATGATGATGATGATGATGGTGGTGATGGTGGTGGTGGTGGTGGTGATGGTGTTGATGGCAGGTATGGCAGTGGAAGGGATGATGGTGATGATGTTGGTGATGACAGTAAAAGTGGTGTGTTAATAGTGATGGTAGTGATGGCGATGACAATGATGCTGTGATATTGGTAATGGCTGTGGTAGCGGTAACAATGCTGACAGAGATGATGGGTGTGATGATACCACCCTGTTTTTAGAGTTATTAAGAGGATAAGATGAAACCGTTTAGGAAGTGTGTCTGAGCATGCTGCCTAGTGAGGTGATTGTAAGCTGTGGATTGAGTTTAGTTGTAGTCTTGAGGCACGAGCAAGGGTCAGCTCAGCCATGGGGCGGCTCTCTGGTTTCTGAACAGTGCTGCCCAGACTCACTCTTCCCAGTCGACAGCCAGTCAAGCTTGAGGCACTCATTGGTGTGTGCCCTGGCCCTTATGAAAACATGGGAACCCCACTGTAACCCTGTGCTGCTTGCCTTCCCATGACCAGTGGTGTGTGTGTGTGTGTGTGTGTGTGTGTGCATGTGTGTGCGTGTGTGTGCGTGTGTGTGTGTGTATGAACGTTTTTGTGTGGGGTCCAAGGTTGACATTGGATATCTTTATCACCCTTTTAGCTTTTGAATTGAATTAGGACTCTCACTGAACCCAGAGCTCATCAATTCAGCAAGAATAGTTGTATAGAAAACCCCAGGATTCTCTAGTCTTTTCTCACCCCCAACACTGGGGTGCTCCACCCACACTCGGGTTTTCTATGGATGCTAGGAGATTAAACTGAAGCCCTCAGTCTTGAATGGCAAAGCACCTTATTGACTGAGCCATAGGAATGAAAGCTTCCATAGAAAGAAGGGTCTATAAGGCTGATCAAGTGATAGGGACTTCAATGACTGGAATGTTGCTGGTCCGGAGCAAAATTAGCTTGGGTTATCTTCAGTCTCCTCACAAGCCACTCCTTGCCTGCTTCTGTGTCTCACACACCCTTGTGACTATCAGGTGAGGCAGTTTTGCAATGTATTAACAACCTAAAAACTCAAAATATCATCAGCTAACACCCGGAACTGTAGCAGAGATTTCCCCATTCCTTGTTATTCCTGCCGACAGTGATCTGTTAGTATGCCTCGAAGGCATTACCATGTTAGAAAATGGAACTCAGAGCAACCGAAATGTGCACTCCTGAGCCACCATCACTTATATTTGGCTCCAGAATAAACCATCCCTTACCCAGCTTGAGTTGAGAATTGTGGGTTTGCATCTACAACCACCTCCCCAGACCTGCTATCACTGGCCTTTTGGCCAGGCGGTGGTGGCGCACGCCTTTAATCCCAGCACTTGGGAGGCAGAGGCAGGCAGATTTCTGAGTTCAAGGCCAGCCTGGTCTACAGAGTGAGTTCCAGGACTGTCTTGAAAAAACCAAAAAAAAAAAAAAAAAAAAAAAAAAAAAAGAAAAGAAAAGAAAAAAAAGAAAGAAAGAAAGGTTCTACTTACTGAATTCAACATTTTCATAAATGATAGTGGAGATGACACTGGAGGGAATCAATGAGCACCTGGAAGACAAAGAGCTCTCATAGGTCTCTGAAGCGTCTCATCAGAATACTATGGAGGAGGCAGACCTACAGAATCCATATTTTACCATAAAAGGAATCATGAGAAAGCCTCAAATTGGGTCATGTGTCAAGGCCAGAGGATGTCTAAGTGTTTGTTCTGTAGTTGGATGCAGTGCTTCATACTACACAAGAGCTCTAGTCTGGGATGGATGGATGGGATGGGTGGGTAGGTGAGTGGATGGATGGATAGACAGACAGACAGGCAGGCAGACAGATCAATCTATGCCATTATTTCGGAAAAGCAGCTCAGGTAGAGCAGCTGCACAATTTGCCTTCTCACATTGTCAAGAGGATGGAGGGCAATGTACGTCCTCAAGTAGGGTGGGCATGTATTCTTTATTTGGCTCAGGAGAACATATGGGTGGCTTTACCAGTTATCCAGGGCAGTACTATGCCCAGCAGATTTATGATTACCTTGGCTTAAAGGTCAGGAGAGAGGACTAGCAGAGCATCCATTCTCCCGCTGGTTCTGAACACAATTAGGATGGCTTGGTTATAAGTGACAGAAACCAATCTGATTAATGGTATGCCCAAAACAGTTAATAGGAAGAGGAGGGTAGGACTGACTGAAAGATGCTGATGGGTGAGGACACTCAGAGACTCCAGGGAGACCAGGAATCCGATACAGGGACTGAGGTTCAAGCACCATGGGCTGGTTTTGTCAGAGGACGTCATGAGGACGAATCAGTTACCCACACTCCATCTCCAGGAGGTTCTGTTTAAGCACAACCACCACCACCACCACATTATATTATACACCACACTACACACTATATTATACACCACACTAAACACACACATACACACACACACACACACCACACTACATACTATATTATACACCACACTAAATACACACTTACAAACTACACATACCACACTACACACTGTATTATACACCATACTAAACACACACACATACCACACTACACACACAAACACACACCACACAGCACATACCACACATATACACACACGTACCACATTAAGCACACATACACATACACACCACACACACCACACTACACACACATACATACACACATACACTACACACACACACACTACACAGCACACATCACACATACACACACATATACCACACTACACACACACACATACTATACAACACACACCACACTACACACACACACTACACACACACACACTATACAGCACACACTACACTACACACACACACATAAACCACACTAAATACACACACACATACACACCACACACACATACTATATAGCACACACTACACACACACACACACACATACACCACACTAAACACACACACACACACACACACACCACACTGCACTACATACACACACTACACAGCATACACATACACACACATACACCACACTAAATACACACCACACATACCACACTACACACACCCCACACACACACCATGCAGCATACTAAACACATACTCTACACACACACACCACATATACACATATATACACACATACCACACACATACATACACACATGCATTCACCATACATATATATACACACACACCATACACACATACATACACACACATACTGCACTACACAGCATACTAAACATACATACACACCACCCATACACACATACACACATACATCACAGCACACCCCCACGACACCCCCTCCACACACACGTGTTGTGTTCATGGCTGGGTTCCCACCTCCAGGGAATCATAGCTGCTTCTCTGACCTGTTTTTCACCCTGCACCTCTACAGCTAAAACTCCTGCCAGCTATCCACTATTCTACCGAAGAGCTGTGTCTTCCCCCTGCCCCAGAGGCTTCTAAGGAAAGAGGAGGGGGTTCCAGGCAGACTTCAGGCAGAGCTGTTCCGAAGACGGAGAAATGCTACTGCCAGGACCCTCCCTAGGAAAGGCTCGTTTCAGTGCAGAGGCAGCTGACTCGCTTCTGTGTCTTTCTCGTAAGAGTCTTCCTAGCTGGCCTTGAACCGCAGGAGTATCTTAGGAGCACTGAAATGTCTTTTTATTTTTTGTCTCACTGGGAGCTGTGCCCTGAGTGAGTTTTAGTTTTGCTCTCTTGGTCCTCTGGTGAGGACGCTGTGACCCGCCTTCAGCTCTCAGCCAGGAACCTCTGAAGTGCTCCATGCAAACAGTTCCCATCACTGGGTGACCCCTTGGTCTCTGCTGGGGATGA
This sequence comes from Mastomys coucha, assembly GCF_008632895.1. Lineage (NCBI taxonomy): Eukaryota > Metazoa > Chordata > Mammalia > Rodentia > Muridae > Mastomys > Mastomys coucha. Next base: position 119,853,123 of record NW_022196904.1, on the reverse strand, counting down.
CCACTCCCACTTACAGTTCTGAAGTCCGGCTGCCCACAGGAGCTGTCACAGAGGTTGAGAGTGAAGCAGAGGGACGCTGGTTGCACTGGTCTCTGAATCAAGGGAGGGCTGGAGGCTCTGCACCTTCTGAGCCAGACTCTTGAAAGCTCGCATGACACCTGGGGCTCACCCCTGTCTCCTATGGGATGAAATGCTTTGCTGGGGGAGCCTGCCTTTGGCTTCCTGGGGGTAGTTGTGGACACCATGGTAACAGCGGTCAGATTCTAAGGACTTCCTGTTCCGGGTTCTAGTGTTAGCTCAGCTTGAGGCTTCAGGCTTTCTGCTGAGGGGAGACAGGGCTGTCAGAAAACAGACTGTTAGTGACAGTTTGTCACTAGCAGAACCCTGCCTGGCTGCCAAAATATTTTCACAACAAAAGTAATTTGAATTCCATGGCCCAAATTCTACATCAATATTTGTGCATATATATGTATATGTATACATATTACACACATACATATACATATATACACACACACATATGTATATACACATTTTCCCTCCCCCATTGCTGTGTATTATTGATAATAGTGACACTGTGCCTCTTGATGTGGGGGAAAGTGGAGGGTAATGTAGCCAGCCCTCTGACAGACATTAGTATCTCAAAGTGCAAGACCTGCAGCTGGGCTGTGTTCCTTTGCAGGGGAATGAGCTACACACACACTTGGAGAGCCTTTGCCGCACTTCCCATACCACCAGAGTACACACTGTCTGCTCTCTGACCTTGAGTCTGCTCTGCTGCTTCCCTCCTAGCCCAGTACCAAGACCACGCACGGTGTGATAGTGTGTGTGGAAGGAGGTGCCTCAGCAAAAGCACCGAAGGGCAGGCCTGCCCTCTCTGTTGCTTCTGCCCTTCTCTTTACCTCAGACTTCCCTCCATGTAAACTTTCTCTGCAATAGAGGGCTTTATACCTGATTTGAATTAAGAAATACAAGAACCTGACCCTCCTGACATCACACCTGACTTCTGGATACTACTTCTGGTACTACTGGGGCTACTGGCTAAAAAACAGCCCCTGAGCGCCTTCTATTGGCTACACTGGGAAAGTGTCCCAGGGAGCCACAATCCTCGCTATGCTTGAGCCCAACATTTGGCCTGGGTTGTGTCGATCCCTTTCAGAAGTCTTCAGCTCAGAAGCCTTCAGCTCTGCGCCCCCCTCCCTCCCACTGCTCCGTGGATCTCTCCAGAGCTGAGCTGTAAGCCAAAGTCAAACGCACATAAATGGAAATAGCTCTATCTGCTCTCCCTGAAAATTCTACCTGCTGGCATTGACTTGCTGTTGATGGCCTTGACCCATCCCTATGGGAGGGGAAAAAGAAGAGTAGGGTGCAGAGTCACCATGCCAGCTTTAGGCCAATGTTCAGGGGGCTGCTTTCTGTCCCACCTGGTGTGTTTTGAATCCTGAAGGATTGGTGAGAATCAATCAGCTTCTGATAGCACCTGCTTAGGCTCCAGAGAGAGAAGGTGAGCAAGTTCCTACAGAGAACAGGGCAGCTCCTCTGTTAGGGAGGCTATGTGCACATGCTCAGGCAAAGATACATTTCCAGAAATGTGTTGCCAGGCCACAGTGAGTACTGAGTGTGGCTGGCAAAGGATTTCCCCATATAGAGCCAGTTTACGAAGACAGAAAAGGTGGCTGTTCATGTGAGTGAACACACACACACACACACATACATACACCTAAACTGTGTAGAGGGAAGTATAGCCCAGTCAAAACAGTAAATGAACCTCCAACCAGATCACAAAGAAAGACTGATGAATTATCTCACAAGAAATGAAAAATAATCTTCTTAGAGCAGATGTGTGAGATGCACACCTGCACTCCCAACACTGGGAAGTTGAGGCAGGAGTTCAAGGTCACCCGGCGTTATATAGGAAGTTTGAGGCCAGTCTATTAAAATGAATAAGGAAACAAGTAAAAGATACGGTAGCCCAATATGCCTGAAAAGAGCACAGATATCTGGTGTGGAACAGCCTGTCATATCAGAAGACAGACTGAGGCAGGGGGGTTCTAAGTTCCCTCCAGAGCATAGAGAAGGCAGGCCACAGCCATCTTTGCCTGTATCATCACCTGTGGGGATGGTCTACCTCAGCCTCATACCTCTATGTTGTCTTGACACAGCCCCTCAGAGTTCCAAAGGAGAAGCCAAGGGACTGGAAACACACTCTGCTCAGTCCCTCCATAAGGCAGATACTGGAGGAGCCAACATGGCTGTCCCTCACAGCTTCTCACTGACAGCACAGCATTCCCAGCAGGCAACACCAGAAGAGAGGTGACCAAGCGCAGAACAAGCCTGAAGCCAGGCCAAGGCAGCTGACTGGCAGAGAGCAGTCTCATGTGTCCCTCAGGGTGTGTATATGTACCAAGGGGCAGGGGAGCAGGTATGTTCGGTTTCTTTCCTATTTAGGGTTTCTGTTACTGCATTGAGGCACCATGAGCAAAGCAAGTTGAGGAGGACAGGGTTTATCTGGCTTACACTTCCACATTACAGTCCATCACTGAAGAAGTCAGGGCGGGAACTCAAACAGGGCAGGGCCTGGAGGCAGGAGCTGATGCAGAGGCCATCAAGGCTTGCTAGCATGCTTTCTTACAGAACCACCAGCCCAGGGCTGGCACCACCCACAATGGGCGCCCACCTCCCACATCAATCACTAATTAAGAAAATGCCCTACACAAGCAATGTCACAGGAAGTCAGTACTGGACAGCCACCTGCATTGCGGTGGATCAAAAAGAAGCGATACCACCCTGTAAGCATGTCAGACACAGACAAGCCTGAACCTGATTTGAGCTCCAGGGAGGATAAGTGTTTCTCAGTCTAAAGTGACTCTGCCTCTTCCCAGGCCTTCTGAGACTCTTTTCTAAGATGTGTTGCAGCTCCCCCTGGTGGCCTTCCTGCTTCAATGCAACCAGTCAACCTGCCCAGCCACACCTGGTGTTCCTAGTGTTTGGCTAGAACAGTGGCTTCTACCCAACCCTGTGTATGTGGGCATATAAATGATTGCAAATCAGACATTTGCCAGTAATCAAATATGGAGAAGTTGATTTTGAGACAATTTTGGTAGACATATTTGAAACTATGGTGACATGGTTTGTCATTTATTAAAGATAAAAGCAAACTTGCATGCTAATGAGAAGGTATGAGTACTTTTGAATAAAGGACGAGAACTTGGTTGAATATTGGGTATTTGATACTGCGGAATACAGAGCATCTTCTTTTTCAGAGATGGTCAATACTTAGACTTTATAGTTATCAAGGCTGAAAACGTACCTTCACACAGTACAAATGCTAAAGGCTCAATGGCCACTGAAGAAATTGTTGCAATTCTGTCCTCATCCCATGCCAAAATCCACCTAGTGAGATTTCAAGGAGCCTAGGTGAACAGCCCGGTTCTCATTTAAAGTCGAGCATCCTAGCAACCCAACCTCCCCAACGCTAAGTGGATTCTTAGATTCTGATGAACGACGGCAGGAACCACTAAAAGCCATTTGTTTCCCATAATGAAACCGGCAGAGTAGAAAACTCTGCATCCACAGCAGAGACACCGCCACTCATAACACACGGCAGCCTCGGGTGGAAGCTGGGTGTTTCGGCCAGTGCTGCTGGCCTTGTGTGGTGGAAGGCTGCACAGTACAAAGCTTGTGTGTTCACAACCCAGGCTGCAGCTGCGAAATGGAGCAAAATGGAACAAGACAGCCAAAAAAAAAATACCTTGGACTCATTGTGCATTTGATTTTTTAATTAATTTGGGGGGCACTGAAGATTCAAAAACCTTTTACTATTGCCATCTTTTTCTTCAATCTCCCTATTCAATTACACAAACCACATGCTATTGTGACCAAGTCTAAGAAGCTGGAGCTTGGTGGATCAGCAATCACAGTGACATTCAGCCCAGTAAGCCACTCTGAAGAATTCGACTTAGGGGCTGGAGAGATGGCTCAGTGGGTAAGAGCACTGACTGCTCTTCTGAAGGTCCTGAGTTCAAATCCCAGCAACCACATGGTGGCTCACAATCACCCGTAATGAGATCTGACGCCCTCTTCTGGTGCGTCTGAAGACAGCTACAGTGAATTACGCTGGGGCGAGCGGGGCCGGAGAGCAGCCACACACATGATGGCTCATGGCCATCTGTACAGCTACATTGTACTCATACACATAAAATAAATTAAAAAAAAAAAAAAAAGGAGTATGTCCACATAGGTACATAAGGACTCTCAGGTAATTCAGAACAATAGCAAAACACTGAGCACAACTGAAACGCCCACCATCCCAGGACAGTTGCTTATTTGGTAGCATGGACTGCCATGTGGCCAAAGGAACAAATGGATATAAACTTTGCCAGACTGCAGCTCACTGATCAGTGACAGTCACTGGGCACAGAGTCCCCAAGGAAGAGTAGCTGAATGTGATGAGGGATCCTTAGAAACAAAGCCCATTCCTTTCTCATCTTGGCTCATGTTTGCAGAGATTCAGTGTGTTGTGCACAGCTCCACTCTTCAGGACCTGTGGTGAGGAACACGGCAGCAGTGGAAGCACATGACAGAGGCAGACAGGAAGCAGAGAAAAAGAGTGTGGCACCTAGCACCAGGAACTTTTTTGGATGGAACTGTGGATCTCAAGATGAGATTGCAGTGAATTTGCAGTAGGCTCTAAGTCCAATGATGGTATTCTTACAAAGGGCTGAGCTGGGTAGTGGTGGCGCATGCCTTTAATCCCAGTACTTGGGAGAGACAAGAGGATTTCTGAGTTCAAGGTCAGCCTGGTCTACAGAGTGAGTTCCAGAACAGCCAGGGCTATACAGAGAAACCCTGAGAAGGGCTGGACGTGGTGGCACCGACCCGTAAAGCTAGCTTCTTGGGAGACTGAGAAAAGGAATTCAAGAGCTGTCAGGGCTACAGAATGAGTTCAAGGCCAGTCTGAGAAATCTTGTCTCAAAACAAGAAAATAGAGAGAGACCTGGAGATACAGCTCAGCTGGGGTGAGAGCATCTACTTCATACTAAATAAGGAGACCTGAAGATAGAGCTCAGCCAAGGTGAGAGCAGCCATTACGAGGGGGTGTTGGAGACAGACATACGAAAGGCTGAAAGGGTCGTGTGAGCTTAGGCTGAATGTTGCAGAGGATACCGCAAGCTGAGAAACAGGGCCAGGATGGATTCTCTCTGAGTACCCACCTCACTAGACACTTGACTTTGAACTTCTGGAAGCGATTAGCTGCTATGTTTGTGAGGATTTGTGACAGCAGCGCTAGAAAACCAGGGTACCTTCCACCTCCCCGTTTCCCTGTCTCATCCTTTATCCTACATTCCCTCACAGGTCACAGGTCATGTGTGCAGGTCAGAGCATCAGGGAGCCTGGTAGTGGTCTCATTGCTAAATGGCTAATTGCCTGCCTCCCACCAGGTGTTCCTGGGCCTTTCCTAGCTACTTATAAAGGAATAGGCAGTCTTTCAGGGTGGGTCAGGCACCAAGGGGCGGGACAGAAAGACTGAGAGCTTGCTATTTCCTTCACACAATTATAAAAGGAAACATACTTTTTTTTTTTTTTTGTCTGCCTAATGGCCAAGGCTTTGTAAAAAATGAAATCTAAGCTAATCCAATATATCCACTTACTTATTTAAGCCTCAATCAATATTTCTCATTTGCTCCCTCTTACAAACCCAGACACGATAATGAAGGAAATGCAATTTAAATCAATAAACAGGGGGCCCAAAGAGGCAGAGACCAAACCTGATATGATTTAATGAAGGAAACTCGGCTATTTCCAGAAAATAACTCACAGTCACACTTGCTGCCAAGACTCAAAGAAAAAAATTTATTTACAATAGAGAGTTTTATTTGAAACATGCATTCATTTTTTTAAAAAAATCAAACCAGCAAATGTGGATCAATTGTACACTCCTTAAGGCAAGAGTCCCGATGCAGGCTGCATATTTTCACATCACATCAGATGCTGCTTGCCAAAGGGCAAGGCTAAGGTCAGCAATTTGTAGTCTATTAGAGAATCTGACAGTCTCCCTGATACAGGAACTCCGAGGTCAACTTGCTATGAATTACACTAGAAAATGCAAACGGATAGCAAGGAATCCTGGTAGGTCTCGGCACTGCATCCGGTCAAACCAGCCTTATTTAGAAAGAGGACACAGTAGTGCATACGGAAGTGAAAGGAGAAACTGTCCACAGAATCGGACGGGCAAACAGTGTGCCGACGGATCGATCGTATTGCACGCAACGGCCAAGTCCACACGCTTGGTCCAGAGTTAGCTTTTCCCCATCTTGGCAATCAGTTCGTCACAAATCTTGGTGAGTTCTTCTATCTCTTTATTCTGAAAATATAAGACAAGAGAGGTGTTCTTGGTGTTTAAAATTGAATCAGTCACAGGACTGGGGCGATAACTCAGTCACAAAGCCCTTGTGTTGCAAGCTGGAGGATCTGAATTCAATCCCCAGAATCCATCCCCCACTCCTTTTTTTTTTTTTTTAAACCAAGCCAGATATGATAGTACACACCTGCAAGCCCAGTACGGGAGAAGGCAGGCAGAGGGGAATCCTTGGCCAGCCTAGCCTGCTTATCAAGTTCTAGGCCAGTGACTGACCCTGCCTCAAAAGTAACCAAAGAAACTGGTCAAGTACAAAGGGACCCTGAGAGAGGGACTAGAGGGGAATAGCAGGCTGCATACATCTCTCAGGTCGAAGGTAAGTCTCCACTGCTAAAGACACCACTTATTTTGGACACAGGTCTCGGGGGATCTAACTTGAAAGCCTCCGACCTGCTGGTCTAGCTCCCAGAGCACCAGAAAGTGCTATGCAATGGGGATGGGAGGGAGGGGGAACTGTAATTGGGATGTGATATATGAAAAAGAAAAGAAAAGTGCTATGCGAGCCACCAAGGGAGGGAAGCAATCCATAGTTCTATCCTCTGGGACACCTATGATCACAATGACCTGCTTAACAAAACGTCCCTAAAGGTGCTATAGTGGCACTTATACCTTGATGGCCATCAACAACTCTCTGTTTCATAGGAAGGAAATCATGCCTGGCACTAGAAACCTCACAACTACCAAGGACTAGTGAGGCATGGACCTTAGAGAGACCCTACTACCGACACTTTATGAAAGCAGCACAACTCCTCACCACTTTTTAAAACTTAACCTTACAATGGTAAATGTAGCTCTCGCCCTAGGCATCTCTTTGTGATAGAGGGAGACCATTACAGAAGACCACAACTCTCTGCCCACCCGTGAAGCCCACACATGCAGCACAGGTAACTGGGTGGCCGTCCCTGTCCTGTAGGAAGGGGATTCAAGCTGGGAGATGTCCAGCAGATGTGGCTCTACTCTTAGATGGTGGAGACACCAGGAGCCAGCCCAAGGCTGCTCTTGCTCATGCACAAGTGGCCAGCAGCCCTCCCGGAGGACAGAGCACCTGCATCTCATACATCTTCAGCTAGTTTTCCTTTGAGATGCTGAGGAAGGTTGGCCTCCATCAATCCCTTTCCTGGAACCTCCTGCATCATGTCTGAGCTTAGTTCATGGCTATCCCTGGGTTAGGACTCCAGCACTCCACACCACAGTACCCACACAGAAGAGAAAACTGCATTGCCATGAGGGTGGGCATGGGGGTGTAGGGAGAAGCACCATCTCCCAGCAGCTTGACCATGGCCCTCGTCCTGCCCAGAAGCAAACTCTGAGGCTCCAGCCCCCACAGGTGCTAAAATCCCTGACCACTAATCCTAGTTATTCCCATTACCACTACTGCCCCCTACTGGTCACGAATGCTAACCTTTATTTTGCTGTGAATACCACATGCCAATCACCAAGCTAAAGTCATCCAGGATGCTGTGGCCTTCCTCAGTTCTCATGCTAGCCCTATAAAGAAGTCACTGTTAACCCTTTTTTTTTTTTTTTTAGTGAGGAAACAGAGGCTTGGAGAGGTTACATGCTATAGGTTAAGAGTACACAGCCAGTCAAATAGGAACAGATGTGTCTGGCCTAGAACATAAATTCCAGTTGTGCCCGAGACTACTCAGCTTCATTCTCATGTCTATTAAACGGTGGAAGCACTATAGACCCACCGGAGACCCATCCTTAGAGTTAACCCCAGCACCGTCGGCCACCACTGGACAAGCAGCTCCATCGTGGAGCCCAGCATCTCACATGGACCTGCTCCGGGTGAATGTGCTTCTGAATCTCTTTTAAGACAAGCCTCATTTGTTATACATCATTTACTGTCCTCCAGGGCTGAACACCACGATTAATTCATTCCTCTGGAAGCTTAGTGAGAAAGGAAATTACATCTGCAGATAGGTTTTGATCTTTGCTACTATCCAAGGCCACATGATCCAATTTGTTTGCATCTATGTATTTTAATCTACTGGAAAATACAGCATCACATTCATTTGCTATTCTTATTGGGCCAAAGACCTTGGAAATATACATCCTGGCTCCTCCTTCAGGAACTAATACCATATGATGATTTAAACACATGTCTGATAGAATCTATATCGTGGAAACACTACCTCCCCCCAACACACACACACACACACACACACACACACACACACACACACTGACTAGGGAATGTGGTCTTTACTTTAATGGAACATTCCACTTCTATAAAAATATACATAGACCCAACAGCAAACCCATAATGATACTCAGTAATTATCAATGAATGAACAAATGCTTGGCTTTGCAGCTGTGTGTCTTGTTTCTATGGTGACTGCTTTGAACAATCAGCAGAGCCCAGAAATCACTGGTAGCTACAGTAGTCAGCACATGGCATTGGCTTGCCTTTCTTTCTAAAACAGTTCTTGGGATCAACTGACCAGCAACCGTTACCTTTGTTTATCCTGGAAGAACGGGGCTAAATGATTCTCCAGTGTTGTTTTTGGAAGTGAGGTGGGGTTAGTATCACACTTGACATCAGGGAAATTCTCTTATCTAAAATATTTTCAGGGTTAAAGGGAATCAAGGAAACAAGATGGAGGACAAGGTTCACCGGGGCCTCAGGAGCTTCACCCACGGTCAGACACCTGGAGGATATTTGAATGTGCCTGGCTCTGCCACTGCCCAACTTCTGTCAGGGGACTAGTGGGTCCCCCACCCACTCTCCAATAAGAATGAGAACAATGTCTGGCATGTTATTAGTTCTGATGGTTTATATATGCTCCACTAGGGAGTGGCATGATTAGAAGGTGTGGCCCTGTTGAAGTAGGTATGTCACTGTGGGTGTGGGCTTTAAGGCCCTCACCCTAGCTTCCTAGAAGCCAGTGTTCTGCCAGCAGCCTTCAGATGAAGATGGAAGAACTCTCAGCTCCTCCAGCCCCATGCCTGCCTGGATGCCGCCATGCTCCTGCCTTGATGATAATGGACTGAACCTCTGAACCTGTAAGCCAGTCCCAATTAAATGTCCTTAAAAGAGTTGCCTTGGTCATGGTGTCTGTTCACAGCAGTAAAACCATAACTAAGACAGTAGTACTTAATAGATATCTGACAAATGATGTGGAGGAATGAAAAGTGGAAAATCACTGTGCAGGCTGGCTCCAGAGACCCCCTTCCAGCCCACCAGTCTCCATGACCCTCCGGAGAGAGGCCTCACAGCCATGGTACCCACCCCTCACCCCCTTACCTTCTGCTCCAGTGTTCTTTCTAGAGCATCCACTCGAAGCTGCTCCTTCCGAAGGCTAGCCTGGTACGCTGCTTGCTCTTGCTGGGCCTTCCCTCGAACCTGGGCAATCTCTGCATTGGCTCTGTTGGAACAAGGAGCATGGTAGGTGGCTGCAGGGATACCTCTCTTTCCCCCCCCCCCCTGAATTGGGACACGGGCCTGAATGTAGCCCCACTAACTAGAGCCTCAACGTAGGAACCCTAAGAACCCCAGCCCTGTTGTGATATGGAAGGGCTTTGGATGCCCCACCCCCGACCCCCGATATTATACTAGAGTCCTTCACTTCTCTCAGTAGGTGGTGGGTGAGTTCCATCTTAGCCCAAGTCATAAAGATCAGCCACGCTTTGCAAGCCAATGTCAGAGAGCCACTGGAGCTCCTGGCCGAGCTGGGCAGTGAGTTACCTGTCCAGTTTCTCTTCTGCGTGCACCTTCAGGGCCTGGTACCTCTGTTCCTCTTTCTTCACTCGGGATAGGTACTCCTGTGCACACTTCTTCAATACCTCTTCATTCTGTCATGACACAGCCACAAAAAGAAACACTGAAAGGCTCAAGAGAGCATCCAGAACAGACAACTGAGACCTCAGCTCCTACTCGCAATGGCTCAAGATGGACTTTCTGAACTCTTGCCCCACAACTGGCACCCTCTCCCACCTGGACTCCAGCACCACATGACACACCTTTCGAAAACCTTCCAGGACTTCCTTCATCTTCTCGTATCTCCTGAAGAGGTCAGCCAGAGACTTTTCCACAGAGTTCAGGTCAGCCAGGGCTTGCTCCTTCTCCAGGACCAGCTGCTGCACAGTTTGGTGGGAGATGGATTTCTCTCTCTGTTCATCATCTGGCAGGAGAGACAGGAGTCAGACAATGGAGCCCAATCAATCCAAACTAGATCTACAGGGGCCAGCCTGGGCCTTGAGTATAACTCAAGGGTTTCCTTGGAATGAACCCACAAGCCTTCCCTCCCAGGTGGTTCCAAAGGGATGATACCATAGATCTGGGACCATGACATATCATGTTGGGTGGGGGGAAGTCAACCTTTAGTCTGATCAGTGCAGCGCTTACATATATACACTGGAGACCCTGTGGGTCTACATTTCCTTCTCTAAGCAGATTCACACTGGGTCAGAAAGAAAAAATTACTACTGTCCTTTCTGGGAAGATGAGATTAAAGGGTGCTGTGCCCAGGTCCCCAGGGTAATGGGTGACTCTTCCGAAACAGTATCAAGATAGACTTGTCACTAGGAGAAAGAGATTTATCCCTAAAATATCCCTGAAATTCTGATCACAACAACACTGACTTCTTGGCTGTAGAAAGTACCACACTCCAGGCAAACTGCAAAGTTTATTTCCCAGAGAGGCAACGCAGTCCCATTTGGGCCTAGTTTAGAATGTGGGTATTAGCCAGAGCTAGTCATGCTCATGTCTCCGACCTCTCCCATCCCACACTGAACTCAGATGCCTCCGCACTATGAGACAAACAGTATCTGACACAAATACAGCCCCCCAGTCTAGGCTGGTTGCCCCCCAGTTCCCACGCACGCATGCTAGGCTGGTTGCTAGAGTAGCCAAGGAACCCCTGCCTCTCCTGGTGACAGTGGATTAAATTACACTCCTAGCTTGTATCTCCAGGACCACAAGCTCCTGGGGGAAAGTATGCAGCCCAGCAGATCTCTGTCACTCCCAGGTCTCATGGGAGGGTGCTGTCTATTGCCTAGGACCGGCTTAGAGCTGGTTACTATGAGGGAAATGTATCACATCTGGATCGTCTAACAACAGAGATGGCAACGGCAGCAGCCAGCCTCAACAGCAAGGCAAAGCCCTCTGCTCACTCTGCCTGTAGAGATCTCTCCTCTTGTATTGAGAATAAAACCCAGGCTGCACCACACATGCTTGCTCCAGCCTGACAGCCCCTGCCCCAGCGCTCAGGAGCCCTTGGAAACCCCCCGAGTTACATGTCTCTGATCCCCTCTACCACTTCCTCTCCATTTGTCATGAGAAAGAACATGTGTGCGTGTGTGTGCATGCGTGTAAGTGAACATGTGGTTGGACCACTTGTGGGTTCTGGTTCTGCTATACTCCAACTCTCCCCACCCCAGGCTTGGGACACAGGCTTCCTGCTGCCATGTTGTCCCTATGATGGAGTAATTTTTTCAGGTTGATCAGACTGAGAAATGTGTAGATTAGGACAGCGTATGTTGGGTGTGCCTGTGAGGGCATCTTCAGGACAGTTAGGTCTTGAGGACTGTGACCTTGTAAACTCGTTCATATTATGACGGTGTCACTGAGAGGTGGCAGTTGGCTGGAAGAAGTAGGGCACTGGGGCCAAGTCCTTCAGGGCTGACCTTGTCCTAGCTTCTTCCTGTTTCTCTTTTCTCTGCTTCCTGTCCATCAACTCTGAACTGCATGCCCTCACTACCGTGGTGGATGGATTGTTCTGAAACTGTTAGGCAAAGATCAAACTCTCCCCTTCAGTTGAGTCTGTCAGGTGTTTGGAGAAAGCAACAACAAAAGTAACCGGGGGGGAAGGGGGGGATTGGCTGCAGGTCAGTCTGGTTCCCTGCTCTGCTCTGGGCATACAAACCCCCTCCATACAAGTGGTCCTGCCATAGGATCCATGCACTGCACGGGCAAGGGCGGCCCCACAGTGACTCATACAAGGTTTTCCCATCCCTATTTTACAGAGGGTGAAAGAGGGTTTGAACAGGGAAGTCATTTGTTCACTGAAGGAACAACACAGCCCAGGTTTAGCCCCAAAGACAAAAGCACAGCCATGACCAGATTCTTCCCGAGCCTCCCTCGATGGACGGTTCCCACTGGGTTGAACAGCCTGACATTTTGATTTGGGTTGTTTTTCTGATAGGCCACCCTCTTGCTGTGTCTTAAGTTTAGCACATTATTGCTGTGTGGCATGGTGGGGGTCGCAGCCTGAATTTTACACCAAGCCTGACAGAGACACGTAGAAAAGCCCCGAAATTTTGTGATCCCAAGGCCTTGTCAGCTGTGAGCGTGTATTAGAACCAGCTGGAAGGCTATTCAAACAGACATGGGTTACTCCTACTTTTTGACTCAGCAGGTCAGGTTGGGGAATCTACACAAGTAACAAGCTCCCTGAGATTCGGTGAGAGCTGACCCAGGGCCCTGCCCGGAACACCACTGGCCTAGGAGATGCCTAATGTCCCTCTATCCTGCTTTGATGATCCTAGGGTTCTTAATATTCTCAGCAGCAGCCAGAAGCCACCAAGGCAGTGGCTCTGGAGTCTGACAGGCCAGCTTGGAATCCCAATTCTGATACTTGTCTAGCGTGTGACCTTGGGCAGTGTTCTTAAAGTCACTGTGCCTCCTCAACCAGAACCAGGGGATGGCAGTGCTTCTAGACCATAGCGTTTGGGGAGATTAAAAACAGAATGAATACAAAGCTCTTGGCACCCAGGGGCAGCCTCAAATCTGACATGTTATCAACCATATCACTGCCCATAGAAGCTCTTAACATCACCCGACTCAGTGGGCCATCGTCACAATGACTCATGAAGTGCTACCTTTTAAACACAGAGAAGTTCTAAATACAAGTAATCTACTTGCTATACCCACGCTCCTAAAGGAGAGGACATTGGCAAGTTCCACTAGATGTTACTGACCGAACTTTAGCCATTTCCTTTTTTCCCAGCATGCTGTACAATGCACACTCTGGGCTGATCTGTGGGCACGTATACATTTCACCAGACAGGCTGAAGGAGCCATTTATCAAACAGAATCCATCTGATTTCCTGCATCTAAGATGTCGCCTAGCTCAAGCTTTCCTCCTGTCACTTTTAAAAATAGAATTGCCCGGTTCCCAGGAGAACAGGCCACTGGCAAGTCTGCACAAATCTTCTTACTCGTGACCAACAAAGCTAGGCTCTTAAAGTCAGGAAATCAGCCTCAGCCCCCAGACACGACACGCTGGACTCGAAACCCCGATTGGGGCTTTCTGGCATTTGCAGGCAAACCACTATTAAATCGGATGGGGAAAGCAGCAAGTATAGAAAGGCAAAAATAACCAAGCAAGAAAAATAAAACACAAGCAAAGGGTTGCAACGGTAGGTGTCAGGCGGGGAGGGGGTCGGAGCGTTTACTTACCAGGCTTGCCTGTTTGTTTTGCAAGCAAAGGGTAAGGAGCAACAGAAAACAGAAGCAAAACAGAGAATCAGGGCAGTTGTTAGAAAAGCGGAAACAAACAAACAAACAAAAAATCGCAACAATCTGGACTGCAGAAAGCCAGGGGTTCCTTCCTGTCCTGCATTCCAAACAGCCAGCTACTGAGCTTTAATAAGGTACACTTTCTCCTGAGGAGTTGCTGAGAAGGGATGAGGATGTGTGTTGCACCCGAAAGCTACAGGAGAGGAAGAGCTAACTAGCAGGGGTCAGAGAAACCAGGCTCTACCTCAAAACCCGTCCACAGTCACTCTGGTCCTAAGCGGCCAGGTTCTCAGGCCCGGGTTCTCCTTGCTGGACAGGTGGAATGAAACGGGGATGGAAACTCGGAATCCAAATGAGGCCCATGGGCTTGTTTCCTTCTACATGTGAGGAGACTCACTTTCCTACGAGACAGGCAGGCCCACCCACCTTCCTGGTCATGTCCAAGGTTGTCTATGTGTACCCTGAAATGTCTAATGGCTTCATCCAGTGATCCTCCATAGTAACTGCCAGACAATTTCTCTGGGTTAGAAAAGCTTTGGAAAAGTGGATGAAGAAGAGGCTGGTGAGTAAGGCTCGTGACTATACACACAGTAGGGATTTTATCCAAGTGATGATGCGCTCAGCCGGGGATGTTGTAGTTGTCTCATTGAGGCCATCCTGGAGGGGTTCTCTTGTGCATAGAAAACTGTTCAGAGTCCAAGTAAGGCATGCACCATGCCTCTGACACCCACTCCTCTTGACTGTCCAAGGTTAAAATGTTCCAACTGCTGTCAGCTGCAGTTGATCTCAGAGGCAGGAATCAGCATCTTTTTTTTATCAATACCTTCTATATCACCATAATGGCAGGCTCCCCTGAGAGGTCAGCCAGAGAGTCCCTCATGGTTAAAGCCCCTCTGGAGGAAACTCTTGCTTCTCTGAATGTCCCTAGCTGTGTGCTACAAGCTGGCTGTGGCAGACTTCCCTCAGGCCTTTCTCCCTCAACACCACACCAGCCAGTGTCATAGCCCAAGACATAGGACGCAACCCCTTCCGCACTGAGAGAAGCATGTTCCCTCTCTAGTTATTTTGCCAGCTCTTAGAATTCCCAGTGTGAAGTTTTTATCTTATCCATAAGCATTTGGCTCTGATGTGATGCATCTTCCATGGGATCAAAGTGGCTGAACATGCCTCAGGAGCACTAGGTAAACCAGTCCTCAGTAATGTAGGCCACAATGAACTCTCCCGAGAGGGCCAGCCATTCAACCACTGGCCCTCTTGCTACTGCAAAGGCCACTGAGCTGTTTATCTTGCGGTAAGCTACAGACGGGTTGGACTCAGAAAGCCAAACATTTGCTACAGGGCTCTCTAGGCTTGTGTAGATCCAACCTCAGCACATAAACTTGTATGACTGCCCTACAAATCCTTAGGTGGGAAAAATTATTTTTAAATTATCATGAACCTAAACAAACAGATAGCTAGACATAAATCAGCATAAAGACCAATTCCCCAAGACTATAAAAACCTGGTCTTGGAATACCTCCAAGACTTTTTCTCATTATAGAGAAGGAGGATGGGAGGGATAGATAGTAACAGAGGAAGAAAGAGAGGATAGGAGGGAGGGAGGCAGGCTGGGAGGGAAGGAGGGAAGGAAACAAGCAGGGAAGGAGGGGAGAGAGAAAGAAAAAGAAAAAGAAAGAAAGAAAGAAAGAAAGAAAGGAGGGAATGTGGGAGGGAGGGAGGTAGGAGGGTAGGTAGGTCATTGTGTGTCATTTGCTAATATAGGGCTGTCTTTCATTGCAGGCCTAAGTAATCTGTCAGCTCTTGATGTCAGGGGATGCAGCGTTCTGATGGAGGTGTCAAATCCCAGGGAGAGCTGGGATTGGCTACCAGGGACTGCCCACCACATGAGGAAAGGCATTGGGTAGGGAGCAATGGAACCTGTGGCAACATGTTCCATCCTGGCCCTAAATCCATGTGTTAAGGCTGTATGAATATTTAATCATTGACTCTAAACTAAATTGGGGTCTAGGGGCTTTAATTCTATGCTTCCTGCAAGCAAAACCCAAAGCTCTCACACAACCTCATGGCCAGACTCTGACTCCTTCCCAACATGGTGGATCAGCTGGCTGGGTAATTGTGAAGTACATTCTCCTGGCTATCCTCAGGGTACAGCCACAAGTGCAGCTACGCTGGTCCCTGCCAAGGAACTCACTGCTCTGAGAGGAACTGGCTGTGAGCCTTGTGGCTCAACCCACCCCCGTTCTCCACCCCCTCCCCACACTTTGGGCCTGAGCACTCCAGTCATGACACCCACCGATCATCTGTGCGATGGTCTTCTCATATTCAGCCACAATTTTCCTGGAAGAAAGGCAAAGGCACACTTTTATGGTAACAGGATGGTGTTAAATTCTCCACCCCACAGCGGGGCAGTGTAACCAGTGAGGAACAGCACAAATCTAGCTGGTCAGTGTTGGGCTCACACCCTCTGCACTCATCCCTGAGCTCATCAGCAGGTTCCTTCTCCTGGCATAAAGCCCCCAGTCCAGCACTGTACAAAAGCATGCACCAGACCCGGCTGTCCACCATGTGAGTCAACAGGCCAGAGGTCCCCCAATTGCTCTCCTCTTGCTCTCACAAGCTCAGCACTTTGTAGCTGGCTCATGGACACGATGCTCAATGTGCCCAGACAATTTCCTCCGTGATCCCCGCTCTCTCATTCTTAGTGTAGCCCAGGGCATTTGCTTACTTCCTTCTCCTATTTCTACCGCCCAGATTCTGTTTCTCAAGGTCTAATTCAAACAGTTTCTTCTCCAGGAAGCCTTTCTTGATTGTTCTTGGAGTTCCTTAACATTCTCTCTGTATCTTTTTCCAAAACCTTGGAAAACATGAGCTAGTCTCCTCTGATGGAAGAGATACTCTTCTTATCTCCTTGCATTCTCACTTATATTTTACGTGTTTCACCTGCGTGTACGTGTGTGTGAGGGTTTTGGATCACCTGGAATTGGAGTTACAGACAACTGTGAGCTGCCATACAGGTGCTTGGAATTGAACCCGGGTCCTATGGGAGAGTAGCCAGGGCTCTCAAGTGCTGAGCTACCTCTCCAGCTCCCTCCCTTGTGTTTTTAAATGAAATACATATACATATGTGTGTGTGTGTGTGTGTGTATAAATTTTGGGGGGAGTGGGTTTGTGAGACAGGGTCTCACTATGTAACCTTGGCTGATCTAGAACTCCTTATATAGACCAGGCTAGCCCTGAACTTACAGAGATCTGTTTGCCTCTGTCTCCCAAGTGCTGGGAATAAAGGTGTGTGCCAGCATTGCTTGGCAATGCCTCCAGATGAAAATATTAAGGTGTGGAGCATCCCTCTGCAAGAGTAGTCCTCTGCCCATTCAATCCAGTCACCCGGAAAGTGATGGCAGGAAGTAGCAATATCAGGAAGTAGAAAGGAACCGGAAGAGCTAGAACAGTGCTTCCTGGAAGATGTTGATGGTGGCCTAGAAAACAGGCCGTGATCATCTAGGCGTTTTGTTTCTTACTAGAAATGTACACAGGACTGCAAGCCTGCTGGAGTTGGAGGAGGGAGGACACAGGACACAATCTGCCTAGATTCTTTAACTCATGCATTGTGTTATTCTAAAAACACGTGTAGGAGATGAAGAGACCCCTTGCAGTTAGAAACTTGTGTTGTTCCAGAAGACCCAGAACCCATGTTGGGTGGTTCTCAAGAATGCTCCAGCTCTGGGGGAATCAGATGCCTCTGGCTTCCAAGGGCATCTGCATTCATGTGCATGCACAGACACATGTCATTAAGAACAATGAAAATATTTTAAAAATTTAAAAAAAAAGAAAATCCCTTAAAAACCACCTATGCAAAAACACTAGCCATGCATAATAGAGAAAATCGAACTTCTTCTATAGAAGGCACTACTTGGGAAGGGAGCACCCCAGTAGGAACCGCCATGAAGCCAGGGAGCAGGGCTTCTGAGCAGGGAAGGCTGCGCCCTACTGACCTCATTTCCACTACTTCCCGCCGGCTTTCTTCATATTTATCCCTCCACTCTGACACTTCTCTCTCCTTGGCGATGACCTGGGGTCAGGGAGAGAAGAAAGGTAGATTCCCAAATGAGTGCATTCTGTTCTGACCAAAGTCAGGATGTATCATATACACACATAAGATGAAAATTTCTCAGCCGGGCAGTGGTGGCGCATGCCTTTAATCCCAACACTTGGGAGGCAGAAGCAGGCGGATTTCTGAGTTAGAGGGCAGCCTGGTCTACAGAGTGAGTTCCAGGGCAGCCAAGGATACACAGAGAAACCCTGTTTCAAAAAA
>NW_022196904.1:119824467-119834917 GCF_008632895.1 Mastomys coucha | reverse complement strand
AAAAAAAAAAAAAAAAAAAGATGAAAATTTCTCACATAAAAGCAAGACTCCATCCAGAGAATTTCCCCAAGCAGGAGAAATCAAGACCCCAACCCCCACCCTCACCCTACCCAACTGAACAACTATGCAAAGTGTCTGTTTTATAGCAAGTTAGCCTGTTAGCATGGTGACCAGGCAGATTAGAACTCATGGGGTGTTGCTCATCTAGCCTGCAGTGTTTGGAGGACAGACCGTCTCCAAAGACACCAGTTTCACAGGTAAATAGAGTTATTGACACTGCAGACTCGGTTTCTATCCGGTGTCAAAAGCATGGCCCTTCCAGACACCACAGGTCTCATACCTCTGCTCTGGCAACTTGGAGTGCAGAGTCCAAGTCTGGCTGCTGGAACAGAAGGCCTGGGGGCTTCTCCACCTCGGTGGGCCCGATGCGTGAGTACAAGGCAGTTTTGGAGATGGAGACATCTGGTGGGTGAGCAGCTTCCCTCTGTGGAATGTTTTTTCATTAGAGAGAGAAAGAGAGAGAGGACAGTAACCACTAGCTGCGTGACACACAAGGCTGCACACGTGGCCTTGAGAGCTGCATTCACCCGCTCAGCTGCATGGTTTTGAAACAAAGAACATCGAAACTATGAGAAAGTGCAGAGACTCATGGATGAGAGCAATGCCAGGTCTGGGGGATGGAAAGCTTTCATACTGCACATGTGTAGGCACACAGAGGGGCTAATGAGACGGCAGCCTTTGTAACGAGGAACCCTGTGGGCCCAGGGTGTCTGCGGCCTGATTATCACGGTCATTCATCAGACGCTGAGCCAGCTAGGCACCATAAGTAGAGAGTAGTCGTTATTCTGCCGGCCTCAACTTCCAAAATAAAGTCTTGCTGAGGGATGATACTGAATGCTGGTGTGCACTGCCTAGTTTTCAATAGCTGAAGATTAGATCACTTTTGTACAACTGACCACTGCCAAATTTGGTTGTGCTCACATGGCTCCGTTTAAAAGGATGTGATCCGCACAAAATCAGAAGCCTTCTCTTGTCAACCTTGTCAACTCTGTCTGGATTTGAGAGTGTGTTGCCATTAGGTCTGCTATTTAACAGCAAAGGGGAAAGCTGGAGTCAATGACATTATCTATCTACTCTCCCTGATGAAGCCTGCCACAAGTGCTGTGCTATCCAGCCCAATCCAACTGACAACAGTTTGCAACTCTCTCCTGTTCTGTAGGCTTCAGTTACTAGCCTCAGAGAGACAACTGGGGGGTGGGGGGGTGGGGGGGTGGGAGGGGAGACATGGCTATTCTTCCATTCCACAGAACATTAAGCAACTCGCAACACAGTTGATACGTAGTGTTAGGAGCAGCATCAACCAGCATGGCCAGGCTCATCAGCCTACTTCCACGGCAACCCAAACATCCAATGGACCACTCTCAGTCCTATGCATTAACCTCGCGGTGCTGTCATGGCTGCCAGGGAAACTCGCACCACAGTCAGAGCACAAGTCCATGCTGCAGTGGGAGGCAGCGGTAGCCTGATGGGCAGAGCGGGACTGCTCCAATCTTGGAAAACCAGGAAAATAAACTGAGTGCTGAGCAGGGCGCAGTTTTACAGAAAGAGGGGAGGACACAGGAGGGTGAGGATTGAGACGGGATTTACGGGCGGGGCAGAACATTTATAACCAGCCTCAGCTCACACCTCACTATAGACTCAGGTCACTATAGAATCAGGTCACTATAGAACCAGGTTCTAAAGGACTAAGGCAGGGAAGCACTTAGAAAATGCAGGTACATGAGCAATGGATAGGACTGGAGAGGACCACTTAGGAACCATTAGTGTTCACATGCAAGGTGCACACAACGGTTTAGTTGTCCTAGAAGAAAACTGCTAAGACCTGTGTCTCATTGTCTCTGCCTGCCCTTGAGACCCTGAGCTAACCCTCAAGTGATACCTATATGTCATCCCACTCACTGAGCCTGCCTATCCCCAACTCATGGACCCCGACTCCTCCCCCAGCTCACTACCCACTACCTACTTCACCTGAATCTCACTGCCCAAGCCTGCTGGGAAATCCCTAGGCTCACCTTCAGTGAACCACCTTCAGAACCAGGAGCACACAGACCAGGTCAACCAGAGCATGGACTCCAGTCACATCGTCAGATGGGATGCCATGATTATCTTTCTCAGCTTCTGGTCCAGGGGGAAGTCTATGTTTCTAGGACATCTACCTAGAACATAAGCTACCAGCCCCTGATCTTCCTGAGGGATCAGCGGGCTGCCGATCCCTCAGGAGAAAGAGCGCCCCCAGGTGGCAGGGCAGAGGCTCTGCATGGAGGGCTTACCTTTGCTCTTGGCAATGGTTTATAGTGCTACTTCTCTGAAGGAAAACATCTCAGTAGTAATAGGAAAATTATACCTGGAAATTGCCATTTAATGGCTGTAGTTAGAAAAGCTCACAAACACAAAATTAGGAAGCGAACTTAAAAAGGAAACCCAAACAAACCCTATTCTTTTTACTTTAAATGTGCTCCTTAAAAGGGGGGTGGGGTAGCTGGGGAGATGGCTCAGTGGTTAAGAGCACTGGCTGTTCTTCCAGAGGACTCAGGTTCAATTCCCAGCACCTATATGTTGGCTCACTTTACCACTCTAGTCCCAGGGGATCTGACACCCTCTTCTGGCCTCTGTGGGTACCAGGTACACACACGGCACAGACACATGGCATGCAGGTAAAACAACCATACAAGTAAAGTAAATTTTCAAAAATGTGAGAAAAAAATAAACAAAATTTCAAAATGAACAGAATTTTGGAGCTGCTAAACTCGGTCTGGTACTTCTGAAGAGAGGCTGGGTCTAAGATTTTCAAAATGAGATGCAAAGTAAATCAGCAGCTCCTTGCAGTGCAAGAAAGAATTTAATAATGAAAATGAACTTCTTATCAGCACAGGGCTGGAGCTAAGTATGACCAAGGAGCACATCAGAAATTATTAATCTGCCCGATGTCCTTTGTAAAATAAGAGAGATTTCTAAATGGATGCAAAGGAGTCAGGCCCCATGGTGACATCCTTCATCCACCACCTTGGCATTTTCAATCAGAGTTCCAGGACCACCTCATTCCCTGCTTCCTACAGCTGCTTGCAAGATAACGAACTTCAGAATTCACACCTTGGCTCTTCCTTTCAGCCGTGAATGTTTTCAAGTAAAATTAAAAGGTTTGTCTCTTGCTAATATGTTAAGGTTAGTTATTTTTAAACCCGGCTTCATTTCTTACAATCCCAGCCTTGCTGCTTCACGCAAGAGGCCACCGGAATCCTATGAAATGGTCACATTTCCAAAGGCACAGACCTTTGCTGCCACCTTCAACCCTCTACGGGTTTTTACAAGCTGGTAACTGTGAGGTTCCTCAGGCCACTGTCTCCCCCTCAGATTCCTGAGCCACGTGTCTCCTGCTGGCCTTGACAGAGTCCTGTCACGCACTCAGGCCCGTACTTCTCCTTGTGACCCTTCCTTATTGCTAGGCCTTAGGGGATGGGGGCAGGACATCATGATCAAGGCCAGATCACTGTCCCCAGAACCGTCAGAGGCAGACTCAAATCTGAGACTTGGGGAGCCATGAGAGAAGGTCTCATAGATGAGGGCCAGGGACCAGGAAGGAGCTATGGTTGTAGAGGCTCACGAGAAGCCCAACAGGACCGATGCTGGTTTCCTGTCAATAATAAGCACTGTCCCTGACACGATGCTGTGTCGCTTGACAAGAATACATATATACTCTGTATTCCTCTGACTGCATTCTTGCTCGACCTCAAGACAACTCTAGGCACCCGCTCATCTAATCCAAGTCTCTCTCTCTCTCTCTCTCTCTCTCTCTCTCTCTCTCTCTCTCTCTCTCTCTCTCTCTCTCTCTCTCCCCCCCTCTCTCCCTCCCCCCCTCCCTCTCTCGGTAACACATGATTCCCCTCCTCTGTGTGGGAACTGTCCCCAACCTAAGGCTTCCTATTGGTCTAGTCAGGAACCTAGGTTGCCAGAACACATCTTTGCATCTTCATCACGGGTCCACCTTGTCACAAAGGCCAACAGGTCCAGAGAACAAAACCAACTTGTCATGCATGCAAAATTTGCCAACAGATCCTGCTAACTATACCTTGGAAGGCCTACGATAGGAGCTCTGAGTATGGGACTCAGGCTGCTGCACTGAGGTGTGTATTCAGAGCGAGTTCTCAGGCTCGATCCCTGGAGGACACACAAACTCAGCACCAGCAGAAGCAAGCGGGGGGTGGGGGTGGGGGGTGGGGTGGGGTGGGGTGGGGCGGGCGGGATGGAATAAGAAAGCCACAGCCCGGAGGGAGCAGGAGGGGAGTTACTGTACGAAAAAAATATATTTTCAATAATAAAGCAGGGGGTAGGGGTGATGAACATGACCTTTAGGAAGGGAAAGAGGCAATCCAGGAGGAGCTGGAAAGCTGAATATGATCAAAATATGTCGTAGGCACTTATGACGTTCTCAAAGAACCAAGTTTAAAAAAAGCATAATAAAATAAAGAGAAAGAAAGCCATAGGACCAACACCAGAGCCCCAGCAGCTCCATTTCTAACTGAGTCTGGGAAGGAGGGCACAGAACTTCTCACTGCAGTTCTGTGGAGCTGACCCAGCTCTGTCCACCTCTGAGCTGATCTAGGGAACAGCTGATTTTTCATCCCCTTAAAATGACATCCTTCCTCCTAAGTGATTCCATGTTTTTGTGTTGCTGCCAGGAAAATGGGGCCACATGACCCTCATCTGAGATCCCAGGGCAGCAAGGGCAACCTGGACCCCCGTCATTGTGTTCTATCTGTATACCCCTCCTCCGGTTCTGAGGAAGAGAGGAGGCACCAGCACAGACACAGGAGAGAAGCCCACAAGGGAGCTCCCTACAGTGAGGTCAAAAGAGCCCCCAGGAGAGGTCTGGTTATAGCAGGAGCATCTATTTTCTTACTATGCACCATAGTTACGAGGTATTTTCCAAAAGCAACACAAGCTACTATAGTAAATATTCCTCCCACCCTATGAGGGCTCTGGCTCTTCTTGGACAGAATATCCCTCAGGCATACATCTGAGCCTATTTGAATGTGACTAGTGCTTTCTCATAGCTTAAACTCTGTGAATCTGTGTGGCATTGCTGTCTAAATAAAAACTAGAGCACATGTGCTGAGGCTGCCGCAGACAGGATGCCAGCTCTGGCAGATTCTTAGAAGGAGACAGGGTACCTCCTTCCCAGGAGGCCTTGTACGTAGCCCGAACTACTACTCATCAGAATGTGCTCAACGCAACTCCAGTATTCTCCAACACAGGACTACACTGTACGTATAGTGGTCAAGCTTTGGGCAATTCACTTCGTCTTAACGTTCTTCTGCAAATATTCAAGAAAGAAATCTGGCGCAGGTGGGTTGTGGGGGGTGGGAGGAGAGTACAATCCTCTCCTGAAAATCCCCTTTCATGGCGATTCAACTCAAAGTTACACTTTGGCAACAAGGACAAGGACACCCCTGATTTCTGTTACATCTGTATCCCTGCCCTGTGTGCCACTGTTCCCAGTCTGGACACCCACATTGTGCCCACTTCCTGTCTTTGGGGAGGACTCGAGTTGGGATATAGCTAGTGAGATCCCATGTGTGGGCCCTTGGGACAGGGCAGGGCAGAGGTAGGCTTTCTGTTCCTAGACCATAGCTGGGAGCTTCTCTGCATATGACCCACGATGTGAGGTGAGGACAGGCAGGCAGGTCCACTGGTGACCCCTGTTCTAGTCCCCATGGGCTGGTGAACTCTGGATATGTGGCCCGTTTCCCGATCCATAAAGTGAGACATAGCCGTGCTTTCCCAGGAGAAGTGCTATGAACACCTTATTGTGCTGCTGCTTTGGCTAGCTGCACACACAAGTGTACGTCGGGTGTGCAGGCATGAACTTGCACGGGTGGCCTTCACCTCCCCAGGCAAATGTACTCTAATTAGTCTTATCTCAGAGACTGAAAAACTGAGGCTCGGCAAGGTTTCCTAAGTCATTCATGGCTCGAACAACGTGGGGTCCAGCCCTGGTCTGACACACAGTTCACTGGGCTGGCTAAACTCAAGGTGGGGCAGACGGTAGGACTGGAGCCACAGCTCACTGGCAGCATGAGGGTGAGGTACCAGCTCCATGTCGTCACATGTCGCACAGTTAAGAATCATTCCCAAGCCTAGAAGCCAGGCGGGAAGACTCTGAATGTCCTATCAACGATACATGCCACTCAAAAATCAAGGGAAACACACTCTGCTACTCCTTCTGTGGGAACAACAAAAAAGTATTTTCCTGGAATAAGCCACTCCTCTGCCTACTGTAACTGCCTGTATTGGCAACACAATGACAAAGGAGAGTGCAGTGACAGAGGTGGTATAGCCTACAACCTGAGATGTCTACGAAGGTTCTTTATTCTTCTCTAGCTCATCACCCAATGTCTTGTAGCAAGTCTCTTGTTTCAATTCCTACTTACTACTGACTCTTAGTAAAGTTGGATGGAATCTTCTAGAAAACAGAAAAGTTACAAATCACTTTGTCCCATAGAGAGGCAAAGGGGGTCTTTGGAAAGGAAGGTAACCCCAAGGGGGACTCTTCTTTTGTCCTGGTGAACCAGTGCTAGCCACTTTTACATATAACTAGTCTACCACCTTCTTCAAAGTTTTTTTTAGTCCCCTGCGCTACATGCCAGCTTCTCTCACTCTCCTGTGCTTGGCTGCCCTACCTCATCCCCACACGTGCATTCAGTGGGTGCTTGTGTAAGAGTCACACTTTCAGCTTCAGAGGAATCACCCTTCATGGGGACACCCACAATGCCCGCCTGGCCAATGGTTAGCAAAGCAGCCCTTGGAACCCCGTGGCACACACAGCATTCCCAGAAGGCAGCGCACTGCAGCGGCAAACGGGTACCTTGGTGTCCTGGCGGCTGCGGGAAGCCAGTGCGATCTGCCTGGCTAGCTTCAGGGCTTCTATCCGCATGACAGCAAACTCTAACTCCTCCTGCCCGAGGGGTAGGGATGAGCAAACCGTAGGGAAATGCATCAAGACAGACAGAAGGCTCTCCACATCCAGGAATGAATGTGCCACATAAAAGCATGACAGATACTTGTGGAAAAACATACGCTCAGCTTTCTCTCACAACCAACACCTCAGCAGATCATGAAACAGGGGTTTAAATTCCTTTTTTGAGAAAAAAAAAAATCACCCCTTTGAAGGTCTGTTAGGAAATATCATGTAGTCGAATATGAGCTAATCTTTAAAACAGGATGGTAGTTTTTGCTCTACTGTATTCCTTGATGTCTTCCCTTTTGTTTTTTTTTAAAGTTGGCCAGCACTTGCCGTAAATGGCCATGTATCTCTCAAATGTATGTTAACACTCTCTCTAGATCTGCCTCACCTCCTGGTCCAGGGGATGGTAATGTGAATGGCCAGATTTCCACTGTGGAGATAACTGCTCTGTTCCAGGTATAAAACTAAGTCCAGATGTTATCTCAATGGGAATCTGGGCTTGTCTTATGTACTTAAACATCTTGGTTTGACCTGATACTTCTGCCTTAGTGAATAAGTCATAAAGAAACACTGTCTCTGGGACATCAATACATCTGGAAAATGACTATTGGGACCAATTTCCCAATAGAAATAGAAACAGTCCGTTCAATATGTAATCACACAATTTTTATAATTCTGGCACCCTGGATATAGCACACACATATATCAGTGTCTGAGAGGAAAAGGCTTCGTCTGGAACATTCCCAATATGGCCTCATTAGGTCCTGCCTCAGCTCAATGTGGCTCAGGGGTTCATTTTCTACTGAGGTTTTGACAAACTCCAAAAAGGTCACATGTGGGCTACAAACCTGAAGTTTCTGGGCAAATACTGGGGGGTTCTTTTCTGCTAAGTCAGGCTCCAGATAGCCAAGCGCACCACAGAGAGAGGCAGGATGGGCCAGCCTGCTGAGGAGGGCATCTGCAGAGGCAAAGGCACCCTCCGGGGCTGTCTGAAGGCCGGCGGCAGAGAGGAAGATGGAAAATAGAGGAGAGTAGAAAGATATTGATTTCAAGCAAGGACCACACATCCATACACAGCACAGTGCTGCATTAAGGCTAAAGAGAACATCAATTAGTGGCTAATACTCTGACTGCCATCTGGACCTTGACTAGCAGACCCAGCCCCCTCTCCCAAGAGCAGGGCCTCTGATCTCCACCCTCCCACAGCCCCACAGCCCAAGCCACCCTTGTTCCCAGTGCAGAGAGAGCCACACAACCACTGCTTTTTATTTGAAAATCTCCACCGATGGGAGGCAAAGCTAGCTGATGGGTTTTCAAAATGCCAGCACAGTCCATCAAAGAAAAAAACACCGACGTTAAGTATCAAGGAAAGTAAGTTTGAGTAAGGGCTGCTTTCAATAGTAAAAAGATGATTTCAAACAGAAAGGCATCTCCTAATAGATTAGAAAGACTTCCAAATCAGAGGGCAACGCTGCCGGAGATGAACCATGGCCAAGTCTGCCACAGTATTTACAATGCCAAGTCAGTTCACATCTAGACCCTTTTATTGTTCACTAATTGCGTTTCTGGTATTGAACCCAGCATCCAACTGCCACATACATAGCAGGTGCCCTGTAAATGTCTGTAGCATGAGACATCAAATTGTCTAATATAGAACAAAAGCAACACGCTAAATCAATATCTCAAACCTGTCTGACGATGGCTGGGGAGGGGGTGGGGGGTGAGGCTGAAAGAAGTAAAACTATAATTGACCCAAGCTGGTTTGTGCAAGACACTGGAAGACCCTCCCGTGGATACTGCAGCCTCTAGGGAAAGCACATGTGACCTGCAGGAACAGTGACCTCATAGCTCAGGGCTGCAGATCCTGCAAGGCTTCAGGAGGGCTTGGGAGAGGAGACGTTGAAGTCCTGGACCATGAACAAGAGAAAACCTCCTACCCTGACACCTAGGAGAAACACAGCTGATCCTCGAAAGGAGGACATTTCTCCCTCTCCCCTTCTTTGCCTTGTTATATAAGCTACAGAAGCAGGGGCTGGCTGATCCCGGCTCTAGCTTGCTCACCAGTCCAGTTTCAAGGAGAGAAAAATGGAAACCAAGCCTTAACAAAGAAAGCACTTGGCTGAGAACTGCAGTCATCTCAGGAGAAACGAAAGGCCTTTCCCTCACGGTGAGACGTGGGGTCTCCTAGGCTGTGGTCCAGGGGCCTGGTGAAGAGTGACCACGAGAGAGGGTGCAGCCACTGAACCCCTCAGGCAACACTTACGATTTCAATTGCTTCTGCGGGGGTGCCCAAGGCCATGGCCTCCAGCTCCTTCTGGGAGGATTTTTCCGGCACCTGCAAGAGAGGCTCCTGATTGGAGGCCAGCCCTCTTGTGATAGGATGCTGGAGCTTTGCTGCTGCATTCACGAGGGCTTCAGTGTCCTCAAAACTGGACCTGAGGAAACAAAGTCAAACGTTAGGGTCTTCCTGGAGACTCACTGAAGTCTATTAGGAAGCCCTGGCTAAAGAGATACCTCACAAAAATCAGGACTTTCAAGTCTGTGTCCAAGGAGAGACAAAGGCCATGTCTTCAGTGGCTATCCATCTAGAGGCAAGCCTTAGTCCAGCCACATTTAAGGGCCAACTAACAAGGGAGGCACAGAATACAGATGCCTCTGTCAAGAAGACTGAGCCCTGGAGTTTAGGGACTAGCCAGTTGCTTGCTTGTACACTCTGAGGGAAGACTGTGTATCACACCCACTTTCCTTTCTTTGAAGATGGATGGACGCATGCAGCTTTGAGAAGATGAAGTAAGATGCTGTACAAATGCAGAGCATTCAGCACAGTGCCTGCCATATGGAACCACTCCTGGAGATGACATCCCTCACCACCAACACCTAAGCATCTGGACAGATGTCTGCAGGTCCCCAGTGAGCCTCAGAAACCAAAGCAAGAGCTTCCCATCCAGGCCAGTGACAAAGCAGGCATCTGGTCGCAGATGGGACCACCCGGTTGACAGAGCGACCCAGATGCTGGGACCAGCCGGATGATAGAGTAGCCGAAAACTATACCATTCAGAATGCGGACCCTGGGATATGCAAACAGTGGCACCCACATTAGTAAGAAATATGTCCTGCATTTTACATGTGCCAGGTATTCCGACATGGCTTTCCGTATATCATCTCCTAGAAACCAGGTTCCCTGTGTCTACCACTTGACTCCTTTGATCTCTCTAAATCCCTACAGTCACTTTATTCCTCTTACTTTACACATGGGGAAACTGAGGCACCAGGACACCCAAGTAATTCCCACCAGAGCTGGGACTTAAGCTCTCAGTTTTGTACCACACCGCCCCACACCGCCCCACACCGCCCCACACTACCCCACACTGGATAGATGACAAAATAAAGCTGAGTATAATTTGTTCTCCCTCCCTATCCCACCCCTCT
>NW_022196904.1:119799316-119824443 GCF_008632895.1 Mastomys coucha | reverse complement strand
ATCTGTTAGAGGATGCTGTCAGTCACTTATTTCAACTTCATTCAAAGGGCCCTGGAGTATAGAAGTGATGTGTCTGTGCCGTTGTGGGCAGACTAAATTATGGGCTACCTGCAGACATGCAATGGAATGAAGTCAGAGTAACGGTGGAAAGGTATACAAGGACTTGGGGGCCACTGGCCCCAGATACAACTCTCTCATCATACAGGTCATACCCTGAACATGGAGTTGGGGAATCCGACATCCGGACTGGAGGAGACTTGACGGGGCTCTCCTGAGGAGTGTCAAACATAAGGTACAAGGCCTGCTTCTTCGGAGTGTCATTGTCCTGCTGCAGGAATCAAAGTCACACATACATTAGCTGGGTGTGCAGTGGCCTGAGGGTGCCACCCACGTGAAAGAAGCACTCGTTCACAGGGAACACGTAAGCCTTCAGTTTTCTCATATTCTCAAAGGAGAGGAGAAAGCAGGAGGTGACTAGGAGAGACCGGAGGGTGAGAGGGAGGGAAGGGCTGTGGAGACCTACGGTGCTGCCATGTGCCCTGTTCAGGCCTCAGTGCACATGGGCCACAGTGGCAAACACCAGTGCTGAGGCTGCGGCCTCACATGGGAATACTGGATGGCAGCATGCTGACCCTAGTGATGAGCACTACCGACCGCTAGGGTCTGTGGAGGCTTAAATGAGATGTCCCCCAGTCTTGGGCATTTGAATATTTGGTCCTCAAATGATGGCATTTGGGAGGTT
Organism: Mastomys coucha; assembly: GCF_008632895.1. Taxonomy (NCBI): domain Eukaryota; kingdom Metazoa; phylum Chordata; class Mammalia; order Rodentia; family Muridae; genus Mastomys; species Mastomys coucha. The sequence goes on along the minus strand of NW_022196904.1, from coordinate 119,823,701 downwards.
TAGGACGTGTGGCTTTGCTGGAGGAAGGTATGTTACTGGAGGTGGGTTCTGAAAGTTTACAGACTGCTTCGTGCTTGTGGTTTATGAAGTGCCTCTGATCTGCCGTCATGGACTCTGACCCTCTGGATCATAAGCCCAAATGAACAATTCTATAGGTTCCCTCCGTCATAGTGTTTTATCACATTATCAGAAAAGAAACTAAAGCAGACCCCAAAGAAAGAGGCAGAAAGGACAAACAAGGTTTCTCTTCTCCTTGGCAGTGCAGGAGGGCCATAAGCAGACACGATAGCCAAGGCTGAGGCTCACACCCTGGGAGTCCATCCACGGTCAAGGTGGCTTTGGGCACTGACTGTACAAAGTGTGGCTAAAAGGGAGGACAGGAGTCACCAGTAATGTGGCCAGCTTAGTGTTCCAAGGCCTGGAGCCTAGGAATGAGGACTGGCATCTCCATGTGATGGGACAACTCTGAGGGACCCTGTGCAGCCTTGCTGGAGATCCCACAGAAGCCCCTGCCAGGACAGTGTATAGGAGGAACTCACAGGTAAGGAGGAGCCAAGCTTTTCCATGTATTCAATTTCATAGGAGTTTCTGTAGTCCAGCTCTGAAAACAAACAGGCAAGATGAGTACAGGGAAGACGGAAGGACCTGGCCCAGCAGAGCACTCGGGGTCCATCACTGATAGAGTCCTCGGGTCCAGCTCTTAGGGAGGCATGGTTCAGTCTGTAAGCTTCCTGCTGGAAGGACTTTTGGCCCTTGGAAATGTGAATGAGACCCAAGGAAGTAAAGCCATGTGTCCACACACAGGTCAGCAATGGGCAGACCCAAGAGGGCAGTTTGGAAGGCACACGTGCTTTGGAGTCTCCTTTTGCTAACTCTCAAGCGCTGCACATAGAATGACATGCCCCAGAGACATCTGGGCACTGTATTGCACCTGTCCCTCTGTGGGACACAGAGCCCCACAGGGACATCGGCAGCCCCTCCCTGGCCCCCGAGAAGTCCAGAACATTCCTTTAGCTTTGTTTTGCTAGCTGCTCACTCCCCCAGAGCTGCTAGTAGCTTTGAGGCTCGGGTCTGACACTTAGAGAGAGTATCTTACTAAAGCTGGTTTTAGGGCTCTCTCTTGAGGTCCTGTAATCTGTTACTTGGTAGAGTATGTGGGTTCAAGGACTGCCTGGGCTACAGTTAGGTTCAAAGACAGCCTAGGCAATTGCTCTCAGGGTCTCCTAGTCCCAAGACAGGTAAGGTCCCAGAGACAGGCTGGCCTAACATTTCCTAATCTTCTCCTGCTTAGAGAACAGGTTTGTTCCCATGCCACCATGCCTCTAAACAGTGCAGAAGAGAAGGCATTCATTAAACAACTGAGCACACACAACTGACAATCAGTGTGTGTACTCACAGGGAGATTACGGAGGCAACCCAAGGTGGTGACATTCAACCCAAACAAGACAATGCAATTCTGTGGGTAATTGCTAAACTACTGTCCTCTGGGGTTTTGAAATAGCAAGGACAACTTGAAGCTCTTCAGTGATGCTTGTACACCCAGGTATGAAGGAACTAGCTCGCACCCTCACCCTACAAATGAAGGCAGGAAGCCTGATCTGTCCTCACTTCAACAGAAGAAAAGAACTACAAAACCACACAGACCTGGCATGCGCGGATCTCGCCAGGCCCTCAGTGCTAAACCTCCGTTTCCTCAGTCTTAAAAGTGGGGAGTACAGGATCTACCACAGAGCTCAGAGAAAATGAAGCCCTGTGTACAAAATGACAGTCCCTGCTTTACTTCTCTCCCCTATAGAATTACCATTGTTGTGAATGTGCGCTCAAATGGTAATTATGATGTCTAACTCGATATTGCCTTTTTCCTGTGGTTGGTGACTTCTGTATGATGAAGTCTCGCACCACAGCTGCAGCCCTGAACTGATCCATTCTGAGATTCACATTAGCACCCCAGATGTTTGATGTATGAAACAGGAGGGAAGACCTGATGAGAGGATTCTACAACTAGGGTGCATCACAGAGATGAAAGAGAGTTTTGTTTAAAAGCTAGATATATTCCTATTTGCTGAATATCCTCTCTCTCTCTCCCTCTCTCCCCCGCTTCCATGTGCATATGACTATTCATTTGTGTGAATATGGGTGCATGCACAGCACAGTGTATGCATGGACGTCAAAGGACAAGCTTAGTTGTCATCCTATGCCTTCCACTTATTTGAGGTGGGTTTTCTTGCTTTGTTTCTTTAGATGAATATGGCAGACCATCTGACTGCTGCACTTCCTGAGATTCTCCTGTCCCTGCCCCCATCTCTCTGCTGGAGGGCTGTGATTAGAGGCTTGTCCTGGGCATCTGGCTTTTCAGGGGTTCTTGGAATTTGACCCCAGGCCCTCATACTTGCACAGCAAGCACTCTGACCCACTGAATCATCTCCTTAAGCTTTTCCTACTTGCTGAATTTCTGCAGAAACAATTGTCAAAAAGTTCAGTGAACTGTCTTAGTTCATGACCAACACACAGTCAGATCAAACGTGTTTTAATTCTCAATACCAAGCCCAAGGTGGCTTCTACATGCTTTTTTGTGGTGTTTAGGTTTTTATCTAGCTCACGAGAGATGAGGCAGCAGGGAACTGGAGATGCTATCCAAGTGGCCAGTAAAAATGACCAAATGACCCTGCTGCATCTGGGACATTAGGCTTCTTTCCCTCGTCAGGTCCCTATGCAGGTGACGGCTGTTGCAGATATCAAACCAACTGAGCTGACACTCCACTGTTTATCTGCTCTGGCCTTGGATTTCGTTGATCTCAAGCCCATCTTCAGCTCCTATGATGTTCATAGTAGTGTGGAGACATGGAAGGGACATGGAAATTGTTGCCTTCAGTAAGCAAACTGCCCAGTAATGAATAAGAAATGCACACACTTCTTCATCCTGGTCTTAAGAGCCTCCCCACCCCCACCCCCGATCAAGCATTAAGGGCAAGCAGGGAAAGGAGTGGATAACCAGGCAGAGGCGGGCAAGGAGGGTGAACTCCTGGTTCTCCTGTCTCTACCTTCCAGACGGCTGGGAGTGTTGGCGTGTGCCACCACACCTAGTGTTTATACAGTGGAGAATGTTTATACAAGGGTTCCCGGATGCAATCTGCCAAGTGAGAACACCCCAGCCCTAAGATATAGGACTCATTCAAACCCAACAACCAGAGAGAAAGCAGAAACCGAATACCTAGCATAAAGGTAGACATAGAGATAAGACAAGAGCTTGGGACATTCCCAACACAATCAATAGCAAGCGGGAGGTTGGGGGGTTGGGGGCATTGGGGGGTGAGATGTAAGCCTCTGGCTCCAGGCTTGATTAAAATGTGTGGCCATATTGGCAGCCCATCCTGGGGGAACATGAACAATGTTGGCACCAGAGGACCCAGAGGTGGGTTGATCTACAGTCAAAGTTCAGTGTGAAAGACATTCCTTTGGACCATGCCTTTCAGAGCTACAGGAGGTATCTAAGCCACACAGCCAAGAACAAGCAAGTGAGGGTTCAGGATCTGGGTTAGAGGATTCTGGTCTGGTTTTCAGCAGGCATCAATCATAAGGTCAAGGGACAGCTGTTCTCAAGTCATAGCTTTGCATCCAGTGGGAGGCGTGCAGATTGTCACACGGGTAATGGTTACCTGGCTGGCAAATATCTTTTCTGGCTCTTTGCCCCCTAGGGACGGTATTCTCCAAGGCAAGGTGTGGGTCTGGCTGGCCACCGAGTTGCTTACCCTCTGAGGGTGAATTGAATTTGGTCTCATTTACAAAGTTAGACAGGTCCGAGGGCTGAGGGAAGTCCTGTTTGTCGGCATCCAAGTCCACTGTCATACACGTCCACTTCTGGCTTGTGACAGCCAGCTTTTCCTCATCGGTGGCATGGACCACTGTAGAGATTGCTGGGGGTGCTTCCGGCGTGCCGGCTGGAGTGGGGTCCTGTGAGGAGATGGGACAGCCTTTTCTTTCACCCAGTCTCCTGCTCAGAAACCATGCCCCCCAAGCCAGGGAAACCCCTCCATCTGTTCCCTTGGGACTCTGATCCACAGGGCCTCAGGGAAACCCCTTCTCTTCTCTATGGATCTCCTTTGTGGTTGATTTCTGGGAGTGACCATGGGTGTATCAAAATTAGTTAATTAAATAGTTAATTTTGGGGCTGGAGAGATGGTTCAGAGGTTAAGAACACTGACTGCTCTTCCTAAGGTCCTGAGTTCAACTCCCAGTAACTACATGGCGGCTCAAAACCATTTGAAATGGGATCTGATGCCCTCTTCTGGTGTATCTGAAAACAGCAGCAGTGTATTCACATAAATAAAATAAATCTTTAAAAAATTTTTTTTTAAAAAAGTTAATTAAAAAAAAAAAAAAACAAACTGGACATGGCGACTCCTGCCTGTTGTAATCCTAGCATTTGAGAAGCTGAGGTAGGAGGACAGCTGGGACTGTGAGACTGGACTGGGCTATAGTGTAGGAGTCTTTCTGCAAGGTCTAGAGACATGTCTCTGTGGTATGGTGTTTACCTTGCAGGGGCACAACCCTGAGTTTAACCCCCACCACTGACAATGACAACAAGTCTCATACAGTGGTTCACAACTGTGATCCCAAAACTAAGAGACTGAGGCCAGCCTGGGCCACATAATAAGTCCTAGGCCAGTCAGAGCTAGAGTGAGACCCTGTTTCAAAACAAAACAGTAAGTCTCTATCTTGGTTGTCAGAGTCAGCCCAGTTAGTTTCACTGTAGTATCGGCAACACTGTCTAATGGTCTTCACACCAGTCCTTCTGAGGAGAGAAGAGGTTCTACAGCCACTGTACAGGGCCGGGAGAGCTCGGGGAAGAGCTATGATTGGACCGCTACGATTGGACCGCAAGTCTCCTCTGCCTGGCGCTAAGGTCCGAGCTCCACCTGGTCGGCAACAGAAGCTAGCTTGGATCTGAAGATCAACTTGTCTTATCACCCAGAGTGGTGGCAAGCCTGCCTGAGGATTACTTTCCTTGGTCTATAAAGAGGGCCGAAGACACACGAGCTTGTTAGAAACACGGCTAAGAGGAAAAGATTGATTTTATATGTAAAAGTGGTGTGTGTGTGTGTGTGTGCCAAGAGAGGGTGTTAGAACCTTTGTACAGTCAGCTGTGAACTACCATGCAGGTTCTGGGAACCGAACTTGGATCCTCGGCAAGAGCAGCAAGTGCTTTTAACCATGGAGCTATCTCTCCAGGTCCAAGCTGCCATTTCTTATAGATAAGCTTCCCTCATTTTCCCACTGTAATTCTGATGGCAAAATCTGTCATTCCTTATACATATTCAGTTTTCACCCATTTTATCACTGTGTATCCACTGATCTCAAAAGAATCCTTCAACTTGATACAAGTTCTCAGTAGGTTTAATGGCCAGAATGGACTATAAAAATTCCTGCCATAAAATGCAGCCAGCTCTCACTTCATAACTAATTACCTTCAGCACATACCCTAATCCCTGCCAAAGTGAGTCCTGCCCATTTTGGTGTGTGTGTATGCATGTGTGCATGGTGTATGTGCACATGTGTGTGTGTGTGTGTGTATTTACATGCATGCATGCTATATGCATGTACATGTGCCTGGTGTGTGTGCATGCATGGTGTACATGCACATGTGCCTGGTGTGTAAGCAGCACTTACACCCCCCCACCCAGCAGGACCACAGGAGTGCCATACCTGAGAAGGTGAATCAGACAGAGGAGACCGCTTTGGAGACTTCTTCACCCTAAATGTGTCACTGTAAATAAAACAGGAAATGTAAACAAAACGGGGTCACAGGTCATTCCCAAGCACACAGTAACTTCCTAGCTCTCCTGCCGACCAAACACCAGCTACAGGGAGCTCATTCTGACTTAACTGATAAGTACTTCTGCCCCCAAGGGAAAGACCCTCCAAGCTAAAAACCTTTAAAGACAAGCCATTTTGGAGAGTTGACCCAGAAAAAAAAAATGCAGCTAAATTTAACTAACCGCTCTTACTTTTAAAAAAGCAAAGTTGTGGTGAGGAGACTAATTTCTGAGCCAGCTAACGTTGGGGGAGGGCTGTAGGCTTATGACACTAATTAACAGGATCCAATTTGCACATGTGCAATGAGACACAGCTCTTAATGAATAGCCAGAAGAGACCACACGGAAACAGAAAAGTTCTGGATCCTGTGGGGATTCCGGGAGCCCTTTGTACTCACAGAAACACAGAGCACAATGGGTGGTTTATTTCTTCCCCCTAGCTATGGTTAACCGACCAGATTCTACACTCTCTTTTCCTTCCTTCCTTCCTTCCTCCCTTCCTTCTTTCCTTCCTTCCTTTTTTCATGCAAGGTAATGGAGGTGGAGTGTCACACTGGTCCCAGGAGAAAGGGATGGTTTTAGCATAAACAGTACTATTCCAGCTTAGCATAAACAGTACTATTCCAGCTTAGCATAAACAGTACTATTCTGATTTAGCATAAACACTGCTATGTGGTCCATTAGTCACCATGCTCTTGGGGTTATTTCTATAATCAAAAATGAAGGCCTCCAACCTGCAAACTGGCCCTTCCCTTCTGGTTTCCAGCCAGGATGGTTTTAGGACGAGGCAAAGCCAGAGCATAGGTGTGGAGGAGGTGGGTCCCTCCTTTTAAATCCACCACATGCCTCTGTTTTCCATATTAACTGAGTAGGTACAGAAATCTGGCACCCAAGTTCCTTCCTTGTATACTCTCAAATAAAACACTCCAACAATGGCATTTGATCATTAAAAAAAAATTACCATAAATGGTTATTTATTGCATTTATGGCATTTACCATAAAACAGTCTAGTCCCAACATAAGGCATATATTTATTCATGCATATAAATATATAACTGTTTTGTAATACTAAATAAGCGGCTTGGGTAGGAAAGCACTGGGGACTCTGCTATCCGGGGGAGGGGAGCTGCCAGAAGCCTGGGTCCAGGTCAGTGTCCCCTGTAAGGGTGGGGAGACAGCACATCGATTCAGAGTCCTGGCTAGGTGCAGAGGCATACAGGTAGCCAGTTGCCTTAGTGCCTGGCAAGGCTACCCACAGATCTGACAGGTTAACATCCAGCCTAGATGTAAGTGACCAGAAGAACATGACCACTCTGGCAATGGATTTCAGCTGTGAGCTGATCCCACATTCCCTCAGATTTCTGAAAGCACGAATTTGCAAGAGTCCAGATGGTAGTACTTCATGACACAAGAACCAGCCTCTGTGGTCTCTGGCCAGGCTTCACACAGTGAAAGCATCCTGCTACTACTATGAGCAGTCACCCGCTAGCCCAACTTACAATAAAAAGGAAGGGAATGAGGAGTTAAAAAGCAATGTATGGATTTCTGATGAAGATTTTATAAATAAATAAATAAATAAATAAATAAATAAATAAAATAAACCAGGCAGGGGAAAGGGTTCTGTTATGGACAAGCAGGCGGGTAGCTGTTGGTAATCACATTTCCCTTTTCATAGCCAAGCAGTCTCATGCTAATCATAGTGTGGAGATGAAACAGAAAAGTAACCTTGAGTCCAGGGGAGCCCTGGACGCATCATTCCCAGGCTCTACACAGAAATACAGTAGCCACCACAGAGAACAAAGGGAAAGGGCTTGCAAGCAGAAGCAAGGCAGAAGCCCCACATTGGGTGCAAGGTGTGGAGTACATTAAATTTACTTACAACAGAGAACACACAGACATCACATCTTCAACCATCCTAAGACAAGAAGACAAAGAAGAGAGACAGACAGAAGGAACTGACAAAAAAGGTAATTCTGCAGACACTGGGCACTAGTGGGTTAGGGTGAAACCATCCACCGTGGATTCTGCTCCAGCAGGGCAGCCTTCTGGGAAGGGGCTGCCTGAATACCCACCCAGAGGCTTGGTACCAAAGAGCTCTGCCTCCGCACGTAGAGTCTTCCAAATCCACAGACCCACGTCTCAAAGGGTGAGACCAGGATGCAGGGTCAGCTTCCTCAACCTTCCTTACCCCTGACAAACTAAGGAGAAAGAAAGCCCCTGGGGACATAGTACACTGTCTTGGGTCAGAAGAAGGGAGTGGCTGCCAGGTGATTCTCCTTCAAGTTATGGTGCTGAGCTGTAGACATTTGTGGCTATTATCCCACTTTTCAAATAAAGTTCTATGTTGATTTGGTGAGTGGGGAGAAAGGAAGGATCTGGGAGGAGTTCAGGAGGGTAAACTATGAAAACATGCTGTATGAAAAACATCTATTTTCAATAAAAATTATATATAATTCAATAAGCAACATGTAATATAATAAATAATTCAATATGATATATAACATAATTAAATATAGTAATACATATATTCAAGCCAAGTAGACCCAGAGGTGCCAGTACTAGGGCATGGTCCTCTGTCCTGGGATGGGGGGGGGGGCTTAGTCTCTTCCACCTGATTAAATTACAGTTGATACTTCCCAAGACAGCCAGACTGTCTGTAGCAAGCCTGCACATGGTCCTCAGGAATGGACCTACGGCCAACAAAATTGAGCTACACATCTAGAGGCAAGTGTTGGTGGACAAAAGCCATTCTTCCTAGGGGCTGTAGGTCTGCTTCCCGCATCCACATTGCACTAATCTCTTTCAAGTCTTGTTTGAAAAAAGATGACCAGAGAGAAGACAGGCAGCAAAGAGCCTGTTTCTTTGTTCCTTTCTTTTCCTCTCCCCTTCCCCCTTTTCCCTTTCCCCTCCTTTCCTTTCCTGAGTCAGGGTTTTTCTCTGTGTAGCCCTGGCTGTCCTGGAACTCACTCTGTAGACCAGGCTGACTTCAAACTCACAGAGATCCGCCTGCCTCTGCCTCCCAAGTGCTGAGATTAGAGGCGTGCGCCACCACACCCGGTAAAAGCTCATTGGATGGCAAGCAGCAGCTTTCCATCTGGGGCTTCCTGCAGCCTGGTACTGCATGACGTCCCCAAGTTAAAGTCACACTAGCAGGTAGAAACTACTACTATACATGTTATCATTATTTTGCAGGGTCTATATCTTAGCTTATCCAGAGGCACTGCATATGCTAGCCAGGGAAGAGTTGAACCCCCAACAGGAAGGTGGCCAGGTCTCTCATGTCTGTTCTTTTCCTATGGAACTTCCCATACTCCCCAGGAGTTGAAAGGTCATCAGGGAGTCAACATAATAAAACTTCAAGCCACTGACTTATTGAGGCAAAAATATCAAGGGCTTTGTGGGTTCCAGGATGGGAAGATAAAACCACTCAGGCTGCGGAGAGAAAGGAGATGTATATATCCTGCCTGCTTGGAGAAACAGCCACAAAGACGGTGTCACCACAGCAACAGAGGGCAGAACAAGGGCAGCTGGGGATCCACAGGAACAGGACTAAAAGTCACAGGACCACACACCCACTCACAGCCCTTCCCACCTCCCTCCTTCAACTTACGTCTTCAGCGGGGTCTTCTTCTTCTTGGCGGGTTTATTCAACCCATCCCCGTCCGCTTCGACGGTGCTGGCCGGGATCTCGAAAGAGGCTGGGGACTTAGAAGGAGAGCTGGGGGTCTTAGAGGATGCCTTAAAGGGGTCAAGGGACTCTTCACAGGTGTCAGGGTCAAAGTTGTATGATTGTTGGGACAGTTTGGGAGACTCTTGCATTTTTGAGGTGGAGGAAAAAGGGTTAAAGTTGGGGTCATCCCACTTGTCTATATCAAAGGTGTAGGTACCTTTAGCAATCGGGGTGTCACTGGGCTCAGTAGGGGACCTTGGAGGTGAGGCAGGAGTGTTGTCGAGTTTCTCGGGGGTCTTTTTCATCTTTGGCCTCCTTAGGGGCATTTTGGCAACTGGCTTCTTGCCTATCTTTTTGGTAGGAGGGGCGTTTTCCTGCTGACTCTCCCAACTTCCCTTGTCCTCGGAGTAGTCAAACTCCAGCCTCACTGACAGCCCTTTGGCAGGTAAGTCCTCTTGCCCCCCACTGTCCGACAGGGTCACCTCCACTGCCTCAGAGGCTGTGGTAAGAGGCACTGATTTCCTCCCCACAGGGGGTGAGTTCTGTACTCTGCCACCTCCAGAAACCAGGGGGCTAATGTCTTCTGCACTCTCCACAGTCAGAGGACAGGTGGCTGTGGGCACAGCAGAGGACGCCAGGGATGTCTCTTCTGACAAGGTGCAACCAGTGCCCTCAGGTGTGGCTGGCTCCGTCTTTGTCTCTGATGCTAAGTGTTCCTCACTGGGGACTGGACTCTCTTCACCTGGCTCCTGTTGGGTCTCCTTCACTGGGGGGGTTTCTGTGGGTTTCTTGGTGGCTTGTTTCTTTTTTAAGGAAGGCGGTCGTGTTTTTTTAGTTCTCTTAAGGGTGCTGGAAGCACTGTTGGATCCCGTGCCGCATGCATCTGTGGCAAGGGTCCCAGCTTCAGGGCTGCCGGGGCAAGAAGCACCGTCAAAGTCGCTGGCTTGCAGGCTGAGCGAGCGGGACAGTGTGGACTTGGAGGGTGGCACAGACTCGGTGGATTTCCTCCGTGTGCTCACCTTACACTCCTGACCCTTAGAGTCGGCAGAGCATGGTTCCAAGCTCTGAAAGTTATCCACCAGCTCGATGCTGTCAAAGTCTAAGTTGTAAGTCCCGCTGCTGGCTATCGGCTTGTCTTCATCGAACACCGCAGAGGAGGAGTGGGAAGGACGGAAAGGGCTCCCTTCCACGGACTCACTGCGAGGGCCATCGGGAACCACAATCGGCTCAGAAGTACATCCTGAGGAAATGGAGACAAAGCGGTCACCGAAAGACATGGGATACTTGGGAACACTTCTCATCCTGAGCCAGATCCCCACTCTGCAGAGGCTGTGAAATTCCAAAGACAGAGCCCCCAACATGGGCAACAGGTTCCGGTTTCCATGCATCAGTGGGAGCAAACCTGGATAGGTTTCCCTCAGTTCCCTCATCTGAACAATGGGAGCCAGGTAGCTGATGAAGGAAAAGCCCTGATGGTTCATCCCAAAACTCGTTTTACCGAGCCCCTGACATTGACAGGGGTCATCCTGGGCATCTGAGCAACAATCAAAAAAGATAAAGGTTTGTCCTCCCAGCCTAGCAGCTGTCGTCACTGTCACCACAGCATCCATGACTACTTACTGTCAAGAGACTCTCAAGATCAGGCCCGATGACAGCCCCTCTTGAAGGAGGGACTGGGGAGGGCATTAGGCCCTCACCTGAGAGTCCCATCACTCCGCCCTACACCTACCCGATATGCACATGGTCTCATGGTAGCGTGTGGAATGCCAGCTGAAGGGAGGACTCTACCTTTGTAGCTGTGAAGAAATCGTTGCCCATGGTGAGGTGACTTTCTGTGGTCTGGGTCTTTGGGGTTTACCCAGACTCTGTAAGTAAGGCGAAGAAGCTCGACTCTGGAGGGATGGTACTGTAAGTCTGCCATTACTGTCCTATCTGGCGTATTTATATCTCACCAGGAAGTTCACAAAACAAACAGAAATCATCCTAGACAGAAAGGGCCATATGTGCCAAGGCCCTGGGGTAGGAGTATCTTTGAGGTATTCTAAAAAGAATGATGAAGCTGATACTGCTGAAGCCAAGCAAAACTAGTAAACCTCCGGGCGGTGGTGGCGCACGCCTTTAATCCCAGTACTTGGGAGGCAGAGGCAAGCGGATTTCTGAGTTCGAGGCCAGCCTGGTCTACAGAGTGAGTTCCAGGACAGCCAGGGCTATACAGAAAAACCCTGTCTCAAAAAACCAAAAAACCAAACCAAAACAAACAAAACTAGTAAACCTTTGGTATGGAAATTAAATATGGCCACAGTGAACCCTCTTTCTGACTGTTTAGACACTTGGAAGAATGTGCAAGGCTGAGCAAGACTGATCTTGCCCTCTACCACCTGCCTCCCCAGACATGACTCGGACCCTCCTCTCCCACTGACACATCTACCTCGCTTTGGCTCTTGTTCATTCTCAGCTCTCTCTTCCATCCCTACCAGCCAATAAGGCTGCTCCTTTCCAATCCCCAGGGACTCTGAACATCAGTCAAAGGATGCCCAATGATCTCACCTCCTCACGTCTCCCAGGAAACCAACCAGCCTTCGCATGGATTTCTAGATTCCTAGCTGTTCTGCTAGAAAAAGGAAAGTCCTGTACCATGGTCTCAGAAAGCAGAACAAGAAGTAGAAAAGGCTGTACAGAATGGAACTGTGACCTTGGACTGTGCTCGTAGACAGGTGGAGATGATGCATGAACCCTTTCTCCCCAGGCAAACTTCCAGCTGAAATTCAGAAAGCCATTACATTCAAGTTCCAGATAAATGAAAAATTTCTAAGATTATGTGTCCCATGAGGTTCATACTGACCTGGGTATCCTGCATTCTTACTTTCTAAATGACTGTCCTATCCTGCGCCCCAACAACCCAGGTGTGGAGAAGGCTCACTCAAACAGGCCAGTCTGTTTCTGGAGAATACACTCCCCCACACGAGAGCTGTCCATGCTCTCTGCTGTTGTGGGGCGAGGCCAGTTCTCACCATGCTTCCTGACTTTGCTCACAGGTAAACCCTGCAGCCAGGATCCTAGCTGATAAAAGTGGGAGAGGACCGCACAGGCCTGTTGGGTTGAGAAATGACTCATTTACCTGTTTCCAACCTGGTAACTTTTTCCCTCAGAAAGCTTAATAAACATCCCTTGGATTGCAAGCACCTGGGGAACTCCATGAGACACACAGACCCTAAGCATTTGCAGCCTCTGGTCCCAGCTCCCATCACCAAACACACTTGTTTCCTTCTCATCTTGAAAGAACAGGTGTCCCCCTTTCTTCCTTCTGAGGTCACTTCCCTTTGCTGAGCACCCCGGGCCTTCAAGCACAGCTTCCTCTGGTCACCAGCAACCTGGTCTTCCTACCTTGTAGCTGCTCCTGGATACTCATCTCAGAAGGCAGAAGACTACAGAGGCTAAGGGGGTCCAGGTGCCAACATGGATGTTGGCAGCAGGGAGAGGGGCCTCAGCCATCGCTCCACTTCTGTAGACAACCTTCCCTTCCAATCTGTTCCATTGCCTTAGCAGCCGTCAAATGTCAGCAATTTCCCCTGCATCGTGTAACAGTCAGCAGATATTCAGCTTAACATCTGCTTTGTTTTCCTGTCTACTTAGCTTGGCTTTCCTATTCAGAAGCGCTGTTCCCTAATTAAATCATGGCAAAGGAACCCGGCTTTATGCCAGTTTCTTATTGTCACCCCAAAGGATGTTTGGTGGGGGATGGCCTGTTCAGAGCATCATCCTTGGCCTCATCCTTAGCTCTGACCTACTAAAATGCCAGTAGCACTTTTTCTCCTAGTTGTGACAAAACACCTCAGACCCTGCTTCCGGTCCCCAGGAGGACAGCACTGTCCCTGGTTAGGAGCTGCTATTCTACAGAGTAGCTCCTAGAGCCGATGGTTCCCTATGGTCCCTTCACAAGGCTGGGATGGCCTTCCCATGTCATTGCCATGGGCGAGCCCAGATTGGCAAGGCAACCATGTCCAGCTGGATTCCCACTAGATCTCTACATAGCCACACAGAGCTGCATAAAGACTTCACTCATCCCAAACCTGGTATGCCTTCAATGTCAGTCACCATAGGGTATATCTTGAATAACATAGAGGCAAGGAAAGATGGGGCCACAAACCAGTCCATCCACATCAGCATGCCCCCTGCACTCACTGTGCAAGTCTAGGCAAAGATATCTCTAGAAATCTACATTGCTCTACCCTGGCTCTAGATTCTAGCTCAATCCTGGGCAAGTTAGCTTCTGCGCTCATGAGGAGGGTCCCCACATGTCTCACAGCTACGCTAACCAGATCACTTGCCCTCATCAAGGGCCAAGACTGGGTGACTTCAACAACAGAAATGTGTTTCCCCACTGCTCTGAGTACTGAGGCTGGAAGTTCACAATGGAAATGTCGGCAAGTGTGGCCTCTCCTGAGGCCTTTCTCCTTGGCTTTCAGGCGGTCAGGTTTGGCGTGTCCTTACATGACCTTTCCTCTCAGCACATGGATCCTTGAAGTCTCCTCTTGTGATGGGGTCCCAACCCCACAGAACCTTAATTACCAGCAGAAAGATCCTATCTCTAACATCACACCAGGAGTGAGGATTTCAGCATTTGAATTTAACAGATATGCAAATCAGTCCATCACCTCAGAGCTGGGCAGCACAGCCTAAGCTAAGCAACTGTACTCAGAAACAGGAGGGAGTAGAGGAAAGTGCGCCTTCACAACTGAACAACTGACATCATCCACCTGACCTCATCTCCTGACCATCACTAGAGACCCCATTCCTTAGCCTTGCACAGTGTTTCCCAAGTGACACTTGAGATGGCTTCCTGCACTGTGAGTTCTCTCCAGGCAGGGATGCAATGGCTAGAGTAAACCGCTGGCATCCTGGCATGCTCAGATTCTCAACTGACCAATAAATCAAGCCTGCAGGAAGCATGGCTGACCATCTATCTAAGTGCAGAGTACAGGAACCATTTTTGAAGCAGGCTAATGGAGATCAGCAGAGCATTGCTCTGCCCTCTTGTGGCATTTTGCCAGTAGTTAAAGGTAACCTAGTACAAGCTTTCGATGAACTCAAGCTCTCCCAAACTTGTCTAGCCTAACACACAATGGGGGCACTCATCAAAACCTAGACTCCCCATTCTCCCACCCACTGATCGGTCCACCCCCCTTCCTGAAGAGTGTTTACACACAAAACAGAGATGTGTTGTGGTGATCTTTTTGTGCACTGTGTAAAGCTTGTCTTTGTATTATTCAAATACTGATTTCTGTGCAACCAAACTTTAGAATATTGTTATTCATGTGGCTGCATTATATCTCATCAACAATCCTTCCATCACCTTCTGAATGGTTACATAAAGAGCTAACTGGTCAATAGCTGTGGCAAGAGGAGAGGTAGGACTTCAGGCAGAGACAGGGACGCTGGGAAGGAAGCTAAGGCAGGAGAAATTGCCAGCCAGACACAGAGGAAGAAAGAAGCAAGTGCCTGTACTCAGGAGGTACTCACTAGCCACATGGCAGAGCATAGAACAGACAGGTTATTTCTGTTCACCACATGTGTACCTGATGCCTGAGAAGATCAGAATACGACACTGGATCCCCTGGAACTGGAGTTACATATAGTTGTGAGCTGCCACGTGGGTGCTGGAAATAGAACCCAGGTCCTCTGCAAGAGCAGCCAGTACTCATAACCACTGAACTATCTCTCCAGCCCCCACTTTTTTTTTTTTTTTTCTGAGACAGGGTTTCTCTGTATAGCCCTGGCTGTCCTGGAACTCACTCTGTAGGCCAGACTGGCCTTGAACTCAGAAATCCGCCTGCCTCTGCCTCCCAAGTGCTGGGATTAAAAGCGTGCGCCACCACCCTGCAGCTCAGCCCCCACTTTTTGATCTTAAGCCCTCTGTTTCATCCTGTAAGACAATATGTTAGCATCTGCCCTTCAATGGCCTGAGGGCTGAAGGTAGCTCTGACAGGACAGGCTTAGTCTTGAGGATGTGAGCTTGGACTCTGGAGGTCTGCCCTGGAGAGTGAGCTGGCTCAGGTCTACAATATCTACTACCTTCCTTGGATGCGGCCCAAAACACAAGGCTCAAGAAACTAAAGCCAAAATGGGCCAACAAGAGTGTCAGAGACTTGTGGCTAGGCACCTTCTCTCTGCAAGACCTGGTTGAGTCTTAAGAACCCCACCTGGGGAGGAGAGCTCTGGGCACGGCTGCTCCTGGGTGTCCGTATTGCTCTGGCTGGTCTCTTCCCAGACCTCACTCAAGTCCCAGAGGCCTAAAGAGATCAAGGCTTTGGGACTAGGGACAATTAAGCTGGGGAGAGTCTACAAGAAGCAGACTTTTCTACTGAATATGACAGAGTCAGGATTCGGGGAGCTCAACAGGGACTTTGTGCAAATGACATTACCTACAGGAATCCAGGAGCACCTCTGTGCTGACAGTCCCCACTGGAAAGTGGTCACTGGGCACCTGGGCAGCTTAGGCTGGGTCCCAGCTCTACTGAAGGCACAACAAATGCCCCATTTCTGTCCTGTTTGGTCTTTTTCCCAGTGGGTTGCTTACCCAGTATATCCAATATACTATATACTAATATACTGTCAATCTATGCTGACAGGCCCTAGGCTGAGACACTGGCTCATCACCACTTCCAGATTCCGTTGTCATTTAAAAAACATTAGTCCTTCCCATCCTCCTCCTTCAAATGTTACCATGAATAGGAAGTTAAACCGCATAAAAAGCACCTCCTTCTGAGGTTAGAGAGCTAACAGGGTGGTTGGGAGCACTTATTGCTCTTGCAGAGGACCCAACTTCGGTTCCTAGCACAAGATGCTTCACAATCATCCATAAGTTCAGGTCTAGGGGATCCGACCCTCTCTTCTGACCTCCTTGGACACTAGGCAAGCATATGATACATACACGCATACAGGCAAAACACTCATAAAAACAACGAAAATGTCTAAAGAAATTAAAGAAGTATGTATATTCTTTAAAGTGCCCCTTGGTAAGCTTAAGATAGCAGCGAGGTGTCACGAGGTGTCAGCCCACCAGGATGAGCTGATTCAGAGATGGCAGTGCCGAGGTGCAGGATTGAATAAGTGTCAGCTCAGTGTCCTTCACCAAAGCTCCTCAGCCTTGCTCACTGTCATACACCCCAGGACACCTCTCAAGACACCACTGTTCCCCATTGTTACAGTGATGACTAAACAGTTCGGTTTTTTGTCAACTTGACACAAACCTAGAGGTATCTGAGAAGAGGAAATCTTACTGAATACATGCCTCCATAAGACTGTCCACCCTGTGGGGCATTTTCTTAGTTGATGATTGATGTTGGAAGGCCCGGGTCACTGTGGGCCATACCACCCCTGGGCTGGTGGTCTTGAGTGCTGTATGAAAACAGGCAGAGAGCAAGCCACAAGGCACACAATCCAGTGAGCAGCATTCCTCCACAGTCTCTGCTTCAGGTCCTGTACCAGGTTCCTGCCCTGACTTCCATTCATGATCACACCAACAGAAGCCTCAGCTTTGCCTTAGCAATGACTGAATGTTATAACAGGACAACCGCCTCTGTCCTTCCTGGGACCATGGGCTGAACTACCCATCTGGGAGACCTGGGCATCCCTAACTCACTAGAGCTCATGGAGATGTCTGGGTTTAGAGCTTGATTATGACAAGGAGCTGCTTCAGGACTCTCTAGTAGGGTCACAAAGAGAAGTAAATAGGTGTTTAGAGGGTCAGGGCCTAGCCAGATTATTGGTATCCCTACCCAAGTTTCCCAGGGCACTGTGAGCATGGCCAGAGTAAGCCGCCGAGGTCACTACCTTCCTCACCTCTCTGTGTAGCTATGACCTCCTACCATCCTTCCAGCCTGAGGTAAATGGGGCTTTGACTGGCACCAGTGGGCTCATGCACCCACTGCTCAGTGGTTACCCTCTGCCTGCACAGTGCCTACCACAGGGCAAGGCGACTAGCATGCCCCATGTGGGCTCTTCTCCGTAAACATGAGGAACATCTGATCGGCACAGTTATACAGAGACCCCAACAGCTTCACCTGTTCCAGAAACCTGGGCACATATTAACAATCATATCAGGAAGATTAAGAAAGCCCCTGGCCCAGTGCTTGTAGGCCCCAGACCCAGCTTGGAAAAGCCTTGGTCCTCAATGTGTATCTTCAGCCTAAATATCTACAACCCCTGAAATTCCCATGCCAGAATCTCACTCTTAAGGCAAGACCTTTGGGAGGGAATGAGGTTAGGGAGAATGCTCAGGAATGGGATCAATACCTAGAGGGAGCTTGCCTGTCCCATGTGAGGACACAGCACAGTGCTGCTTGTAAACGCGACCTCCAGACAATCTCAAGTTCAGCTTCCAGAACTAAAGCAATGAAATTCTGCTGTCCACAGCTACCCTCTGTCTATGGGTAGGTCGGCCGAGGCTGGGGCTGAGGCTGTGTATTCTGGGCAAGTTATTTCATAAATCTGTTGAAAGCCAAGCGTTCTTGTGAAGATGGAATAGAAAGCCACATGAATGTCCAGTCTAGGGCACAGACAGTACCAGGAAATAAGGGCCACAGCCCCTCAGATCCTGCCCATAATACCTGCTCCCTGTTCTGTATCCCAAGAGGGACATCTTTAATACCAAGGGGCGTTGGGTCACTCTTGGGTTTTTCAGGAGGGAGAAAGCAAATGCCCGTATGCATAGAAACAGGCCTTCTGTGGTAGACAAGGTGACAATAAATCATTGCTGACTGCTAACGCTGACAGGTATAGTCTAAAACCAGAGATCCACAGGCCACCACTGCCCAGCAAAAGAAAATGGGTAGGCACCCGGGACAAATGGGCAGCTCCGATCACAAGACCCTCCAGTGCTCTTCTCCAGCTTAGGAGGGTTGCCGGCAAGAACGAGAAGACAGCTGTCACCAGGGAGGACAGGCAAGGAACTCACCTCACTTCCCCTACTAAAGCACCTGGCGCTGACCATCCACTTCCTGCCACCTGAGCATCCTGCGGAGCTCAGCTCAGGCTGCAGCTCTCAGGACCAGCTGACAGAGCTGCTTGGCACATGACTGAGGGCCAGCGGGCACAGCAAGGCCAGCACAGCAGCAGTCCAGGAGCCTGCACAGCAGCAGTCCAGGAGCGCAAACACAGCAGGTCCTACACATACAAGCTGCACGAGAGAGAGCCGCTGCAGGACAGGGAAGGTATGTGACCTCCAAGGAAGGGGATGCTATTCAAATAAGGGATAATTAGCTCTCATCCGAGATAAGCATGAAGCAGACGAAGGCCCTAGTACAAGCCTAACACAGGAAAGATTCAGAAGTCAAAGGTATTACTTAGTCAGGTGAAAGTTAACTACGTCCTACAGTGATAACACTGCCAAGTGTTCCATAAAGGCTAGAAGGTAGTGATTTCAGACCTAACAGGCTGCTGCCTTCATTTATACATAGAAAAGCATGACTCCTTAGATGGGGACAGATATAAGGTGGGCACTTAGCATCCTGTCCTGCTGTGCCACAGAGCACAAACATGCTCACAGGACCTAACATACAGCCAGCAACTGCTTTTGTAAAACAGGTTTCCAGGAGGAAAAACCATGTTTGTTCTCACTGTTAGAGGTCTGGCCTATTATTTCCTGGGGTTCCTTAGTCCTTTAGTGACATTCCAGGTACCCAGTAGAGGAAAACTATGAACAATAGACTTTCCTCTCCAGCCCTTTCTTTCCCATGGTTTTCAGAACAAACCCTCTCCCCAGGGTGACCTACACAAGCAGCACAGTGCCTTCTCACGCCTTTACAGTGCCCCTGCAGGTCTGCAGAATGGACGGGAAGATGGGGTGTGTGTGGTGGGGGGCAGCTTCCAACGTGTGCAACAAATCAGACAGCCTTTTGTGTAGCCCAAGAGAAGGAGGTGGGTGCTTTATGCAGACACATTCCCCTGCTCTGGTTTCCTGACTGTAATCTCTACAGTGACAGACTCACTGCAGTTTTAAAAGGAGAAGTGTAAAGTCCCTGTTCAAAAACTCCAAGGGGTGTAATCAAAGGTTCTGAGGGATTGTGACTCAGAGGTAATTAACTTCTCCACACAGATGCACACAGGTTACCTCTTAAGCCTCTATAATGTTCATTCTTTTATGAACTGTCATTTAAGTAATAGGTAGGCTTGTGTGTGTTTGCTTTTAAGAATGGAGATGATTCTCTGTTTTGTTGGAAAAGAAATCAGGGAGTGTTTGGAGCCGCCATCACTGTCCTGAGGTAGCTGCACACCCTGACAGTTTGCACACCACCAAGATGAAGACTGAGAAGCCAGAGCCTGGCAAGGGGAAGCTTTTCATTTACATCTGACCGCCAGAGAGTTCCTGCATCACTGTGTGCTGGGGTTCCACCTTGCTCCAGCCCTTCATTTTTTTTAGGTCGGACTCAACTTGTTTGCAATGCGGGCTATACTTCCAGCTCTAAATGATGAGGATCCAAGGCAGCATGACCAGCCCCATGGATTTCCTCAACTCAGTGGCTGCCTGGGATACACATCTAGTATGTCTGACTCAGGCTCCAGTTCAGAGGACATTAAAGACCCCAGAGCTTCCCAATGTCATTCTCCAGGAGAGAAGAACCCCAGTCTGTCATGACGGAGCCTGACTGAATACAGGGGCACACTTGATGTTTCACGACAGTCTCCGACTCCTCGCTTCAAGCAGGAAGCGGTACGATGATTCTGATTTGGTCTATTCTGAAGGAAGTTTGTAGTTGTGGAAGAATGAACAGAATGACTGGAGTAAGGCCTGGAGGAGATTCGGGCATGTTCATATCCATGTTCCAACCGATGCAAATGGCAAGCGTCTCCACTTAGCCTAACAACACAATTTACAGCATCCTTTGTGTTACGGGGAAAACTGTACAAGGGACCCAATGGTCCTTTAGTTGCTGCCTGGGTCACTTTTGGGATCTAACCAAGCCAGGAAAGAAGCAAAGGCAAAGTACAAATTAATGGGCCACACAACCTAAAATACAAAGATGATCATAAGAAGTAAATTCAGAGCACCAGTAGAGTGTGTCCACAGAACAGATGCTATGTCACCTGTCTGCATTTTGTATCAGCTGTAACAGCCATTCTAGGATGTGAGACCATCTTAGAGGAGGTTGAATATGACAAAGATGGGGACATCATAACGTCCTTCCAGATCATGGTGTTCAGTGTCCCCCAAAGTAACTGGCTATGTTTCCAGTGCCCCTCTGAATCACTGTACAGTGGCCAGACACAGACCAATGAGCACCTGATTCCAAGCAGAGAGAATGAAGGTTGTGTCCCATTTTTATGTGGTATAAGTACTCAGCTGTCTGAGGTTTACATGGGACTAGACAGATGCTCAGTGGTGGTAAACAGTTCCCAGGAGGAGTCAGAGTACAGAGCAGGGAATCCTGGAAGACACATGAAGGGCCCCCAACATGACCTTTCCCTGTATATGCTTTAGAGATGTGCCTGAAGTATGGCCATATAGTTTTTTATTCAGACACTTTCCACTTAAAACTAGGGGTGAGTTTATAAAAGTGATATGGAAAGTACCTCTTTTTCTGTTTGTTATTGCACAAAACGAAGGAAGGAACACCAGAGTCTCAGAACTGCCAACAGTTCTCTGGCTCCTTTTCTCTTCAAATCAGATAGTCACCACCATTCCCGTCTCAGGCTAGTGACTATACAGTCTCAGGGGAGAGCATGAGAGGGAGACTGTACCCGTCAGTCCTGGGGAGAGCATGAGAGGGAGACTGTACCCATCGGTCCCTGTACCCATCAGTCCTGGGGAGAACATGAGAGGGACACTGTACCCGTCGGTCCCTGTACCCATCAGTCCTGGGGAGAGCATGAGAGGGAGACTGTACCCATCAGCCCTGCTCTGCTCCCCAGAAGAAGACCAGCTGTTTAAAACTAAACCTTGGAGCTGTATATACTTCCTAAATCAGTAGCCTGTTTAAACCAGCAGGGAAGGAAAAATTCCATCCCCTTTTTACCAACATCAACATTGAGACCAAACTGCTATCTTAAGTTATAAGGCACTTTCTCAGTTCTTGACACGACAAAGTTAAGTCCAGCCCTAGACCTGCCTTCCTTCACTACCAGCCATGGATGACCAGTCTGTAGGTCCAAGTCTACTCTTGACTCCTCTGCAAAGTCGGCCACCAGGAAGACCGGGTTTGGGCAGGAGAAGGGATGGACCTGAAAAGGGACTGTGCACAATGTCTAGCACATGGTCTAGAACAATGGTTCTCAACCTGTGGGTCAAGACCCCACTGGGGATCTAACAACCCTTTTGCAGAGATCAGATATCAGATATCCAGGTTCATAATGGTAGCAGTAGCACTGGAAATAATTTTATAGTTGGGGGGGGTCACATCAACATGAGGAGGGCCAGAGCATTAGGAAGGATGAGAACCACTGGTCTAGAGGGAATCGGCTCTGTATACTTGTCATGGGGGAGGGCTGAGGCCTAAAGAAGGCAGAATGGGGTCCTTTAAAAGCTATCCAGGTCTGAAGATGGAAGCATTTGGTTCTTGTGGGGCCACCTCCAGCAGGTTGTGTCTTCTTTCAGACTTCATGTTAAACTTCCCATTAGAGGTGGTTCTATCCCCCCAGGTATAACAGGGAAGCACTCAGAATACCATCCATGTGGGCAGGTGCCCTGAGATCTGTTCTGTCCTTCAGTAATCACCACAGCTAAACTACACTCATAGGAACCTACCCAAGTCTGAAAGTGAAGGGACCAAAAAAGTCAAGCAACAGAATCACTTCCAGGATGCACACGGCACAACCCATCTACCTGTAGACTTCACAGAAACCAGTGAAGTATAAAACAGGGCCAAGAGAGAGGGCGCCAGCCACTGTGGGCTGTGGACTGTCTAAGAGCCAACTCTGTCCCCTGGAGCCAGTGACTCCTGACATTTGGTTACCTGGTTCTTCTGGGGCTGGTGGATCGATGACCTCAGGCTCTGGGGTGACTTCAGGGGGTGGAGGGGGAGGGGCTGGTGGAGCTTTGACAGGGGTCGTTGACTCGGGGGTCTCAAAGGCTTCCTCAGAGTCGGAACTCCTGGTGGAGAGAGATAAGAAACGTGAGTGAGACAGTGCCGAGTAGAGATTCTGCTGTGAAGGCATGGATGGCCTTCTGACTCTCCAACAAGTAGATTTGTGGCAAATGCTCAATTCACCTGTTGGAAGACAGGTGTGAAGGTCACCTCGGAGCATGATTCCCCAGGAACTGGGGTGAATCTGTCCACTGGCATTGAGATCTGTAGTGGGCTGGTCTGGTGCTGCTATGTATTCAAATGCTAGCTATTGTATCCCAAGATCTGGTGGCTCTAAGAAGTACACCAGCTTTTGTTGTGTAAACCTTGCCCCCCCCAAGCTATCCTTGATTGGTTAATAAAGATGCCTAAAGCCTATAACTAGGCAGAAGAGAGGTAGGCAGGGCTGGGTGTCCCAGACTTGGGGTCTCAGGAGGGGACCAAGAGAGGAGGAGAGAGAAGGAAGAAATGGCCATGGGTAGATGGATCATGAGTGCATGGCCATGGGGGCTGGCCTGTTGGAGTAGGAGCCGCCCAGGTAGAACACAGCAAATGATATCTCGGGGTTATTGACCAGGGAGTAGACAAAATAGCACAGGGGGCTGATATCTGCCCATCTCAAATGCTTTAAGGCTTATTATAAAGTTTTGGGGTGTTTTATTTGAGAACTAAATGATCTAAGGTGGGGTAGAAACTCCCAAACAATATTTACCACAATGGAGATCAATGTAGCGCTACTTGAAAGACACACATCCACCTTAGTGACAAATTCATACACAGTGGGCTATTTGGGTAAGCTTCAGTGCACACTATGGAGCGCTGAGTCAGTCTAACAGAGACCTTTTTTTTTTTTTATGTTCACCATGGTGGCTCCAGCCTGCCTCTAAGAGCCTCCTCTTGTAAACTCAATTTCCATTCACTCTCTCCCACCCTAGCCTGCCATTCTCCTGACTCCCTGCCCTCCCTGCATTTCTCCGTGTTTACTTGTCTCTTCTACTGGGCTGAAATTGCCACGCAGGTGGCTGGCCATTTTTTTTCACAGTGAATGACCATCTGTAGAGAGAATGAAAGAGAGCCAGACAGCCTGTCAGCAGAGGATATGCCAAACCAAGCCACAAAATCTGGCCAGCCAATCCTCGGTGTGTCATAGCCCTTGGTGGTCCCTAGGGAAGTCTACCTACAAGGAAGCCTCTTCACACACAGACCTGGGCCAAAAGCCTACTGAGGAGTGTCTCACGGTAACAAGAAGTCAGTGGGCAAGCAAGCCCTGCCTGGGTACAAGAAAAATCTACCGACACCTTCTCCCTTCCTGCTGCCCTAAGCTACTTAATCTTAGCCAGAGGAATAGGAAACTGAGTTATAAGTTCTCCTGGTGCTGAGAGGACAGGGGCATCTATTTCCTGACTCAAGATAACCACAGGACCAAGGCCAGCCTTACCTGTGAGGACCAGACACTGTGGAGGGCAGCCACATGCTGGCTCCCATCTCTGAACAGTTCCAATGCACCCAAATGCTAACTGATCACTGGCAAGGAAGGCGGAGTCTAAGAACTACCAAGAGAGAATCCACAGGACTGCAGATCAGGACCACTGCTTAAGATTTACAATCAGGCCAGGATGCAGTAGGATACAGAACATGGCGTGTCAGGATTCAATGGACTAGATCACACAGGTACCAAGGAACATGAGCCTGCTCCAACACTGTGAGATGCTCACAACTGCTCAGTTCCGCGGAGTCCCGCAGTCAGTGACCCTGGAAGATGTCATGCCACAAACACTTTGCGTGACGGCAGTATTTGAGGCGTAAACTTCAAGGAAAGTCAGTCTCCTGCCTCCGCATTG
>NW_022196904.1:119798687-119798919 GCF_008632895.1 Mastomys coucha | reverse complement strand
TGTGTGTGTGTGTGTGTGTGTGTGTGTGTGTGTGTGTGTGTATGTGTATGTGTATGAGAGAGAGAGACAGTCTACAGCATTGAGCATTCTAGATGCATCAGTCTACATTCAGCATTTGGACTCACTCACACTCGGACAAGAACCAGAATTTAGGTGGACTAGGGCTTAGATTCATGTAGTCCGTAGCCCCCCGGGGCCCAGAGCTCTTGGGCCCGGGGGGGGGGGGGGGGGG
>NW_022196904.1:119796398-119798591 GCF_008632895.1 Mastomys coucha | reverse complement strand
TGAGGACTCGAGATTCAAGCCTCTACCCTCCTGGCTCGTGCACCCGCAGCCCCCTGGGACTCCGGCCAAGACTACGCAGCCGGAACCTACTCGGAGCCCAGGGGTGCTACACCAGTTCAGAGGAGATGGCTGATGTTTTAGACCTAGTGTGTTTTAGATGGCCTCAGATGCACCTCGACTACTGAGCTGTCAGATTTTTCATTTCTCTTTTGCAATGATTGTAAAAGCCTCATGTCATTTTTTAAAGAAATACACTCAGATCTTACACCACTCGTGTCTAGTCTGTCAAAAAGCCGAATCCCGTGCACACCTGGCCAGAACCCATCGTCCCGCGGAACAAGGGACCCCGTAAGAAATCCCAGTCCGTGACAATGTCATCTCTTCTAAAGTCTATCAGCTGGCCAGCAGAATACCAGCAAGCAGCACCCTGCCTACCAGGACTCAGGAAAGGAGCCACTGGGTGAGTTCCAGGGCTAGAGATGCTGCTCACTCGGTAGAGTTATTGTATAACATGCACAAACCCAAAGGTTTCAACCCCTTGACACTACATAAACCAGGCATAGTGGTCTGAGCCTATGCTAGCTACAATCCTAACACTAAAGAGGACAGGCAGGAGGACCAGAAGTTCAAGGTCTTCATCAACTATGTATAGTGTTTGGAGCCCGCCTGGACCACATGAGACCCTGCCTCAAAAATTACTTAAATCAGTAAGAACAACCATATCAATCTTTCTTTTACACCTTAGTGTGAGTAATAAAACTTATTGGTTTTATTAGTGCCAAAGATTGTCCCCGTTCCTCCTAAGGACCTTGTCACCTACAATGCCAGGGCCCTGCAAGGGCTCAAAGAAATCAACAAAAACACCAGCGCTGCTTTAGATGGGACCCAACAAGCTAAGGCCAACTCTGTATTAGATTTCACTAGTAAATACTTAATCCTCAGGAGTACAACAAGGAACACTCTCTCCTCTCCCCACTCCCTTACGCTCACATATTAATGTTAAAAGACAGTTTTGTCTATGGGGAAATTTTAAGCTCCATCCATACTTGGTAGAAACGGATCTTGAAAGATGAAGTTTTAAGTATGAAAACACGGGGTAGGGGTGAGAGTGGAGTCATACGAATGGACAGTAAAGAAGAATGAAGCTTGCTGGGCCTGGAATGAAGCACCGAGAACCTTCTTCCTCACCCTGGCACCTACACCATAAACATCAGGGACAACCATGACAAGACACACAGAGTCAACTTGCCTCTTTCTGGAGCTTTCCTGGGCTGCTAGCAGCCTGGGGTCCCCACTGCTGCTCACGGCTGCCCACATCCAACGGGCCCATTCCACTGGGGACCACATCTGCCAGGAGTCAAAAGCCATCTCTGTGGAGAAATTCCCACCTAAACTGGTCTTGCTGGTATCTCTTGAGATCTAAACCTCTTTCATAGCACCACCAGCAAGGAACTCTGTGAGCATCCCCTGTGTTCCTGGGCTCCAGGCTGCCTGCTCTAACTGAGATGCAGAGAGAGGTACCAAGAGATGCAGAGAGAAAAACAAGCATGTCCTATTGCTTCTGCAACCCTGGGCTGCAACTGGTAGCCCAAGGCTTTGGAATATAAAGATAAAGGGCTCTGGTCTTTCTCAATAGCTCAAGTGACAAGGAGGGCCGGATGCTCCTGCGTCCTAGCTGTGAATTCCAATGAGGTTTCTACTGCAGCAGCTGCCTGCCAGCACACCTGCTCAGACCACCATTCACCCAGGGACTGGAAGGGAAGCAGTCTGGGGGAGGCGGGGCATGAGGACACCATGCTCATTGTACTAAAAAGACCTCGTTGTCTTTTTACTATGAACCGTGTGCATCAAAACATCACAGGCCACTAGCATGACACTTCTGGAGCTGCTGGCCTTGTTTGCATATTTCCACACTTTCTCCCAGGAGCAGAGAGCAAGATAATTAGAGGCGACAGATAGCAGCTTTTAAAATTCTCTCTTTCCTCCCAGTTCAGTCACCCAGGGGCTTAAAAACATTTCAAGAGTGAGAATTTTTGTAGTCCGCCCACCAAGAATATGTGCATAAGAATAAAGCAGCTGGGTGGAATTCTAGCCCCAAGTCCCAGTGATTGAGTCCTACCATGGTGTGGCTGGTTTTCTACTATACACAAATAATTGCACAGCTGAGAGTCCACACACTTTCAGAATAGAAAA
>NW_022196904.1:119783051-119796388 GCF_008632895.1 Mastomys coucha | reverse complement strand
AAAAAGGAGGAAATTAATTTGACACAAATAAGTATCAGAACAAGAAATGGTGTCACACTGTGTTAAAACCCTCCAAATTTCAAGAAATAGGTTTATCATGATATGTAAATGTTATGTTTACAATGTACGTAAATAAGAGTATATGTGTGTATGCCCATATAAATACAAGAAATTAAGCACAAGAGTATAACAACATACATGCATAACACACACACACACATGCTGCACAGGCATGCTTCTATATGAAAAGCACAACAGGCAGCATTTGTGGAACAGTTAGTTATGTGTCGAGGCAGGAGTCTAGGTCCATCTATCATCTTCAGAACTATGGGCTAGGGATGTAGCTCAGTTGATAAGTGCTTGCCTAACATGCATAAGGCACGGGGTTCAATCTCCAGCACTGCATAAACTGGGCATGTGGTGTATGAAAAACAACAAAATGACTAAAACAGTCTACAAGTAGCCTGCCTGGTGGAGAACAGGCCTGTTTCACAGATGACATAGCTGCGGCTTAGAGAAACAAGCTGTTTTGCAAGCTAGGAAATGAGAAGATCAAAGCTCAGATCCCAAACTGTCAGCCCTGAGGTGTCTTTTCACCATATCTATGGTTTCCTGAAACCTTCAGCAAGCTCCATTCTTATGTCCTTATTACATAAAGTCTATCATAGAGAATAATTAAACTGCTTAAGTGAACTTGTTAAATGTGACACTGGGGTCCAGGGAGATCCCAGCCACAGCAGCATCCTTGCTGATCTTTCTCTAGCTTATACAATGTTAGGGAAGTCCCGAATATCCAATGGAGTGATTGCTAACAGCCCTGTTCTTTCTAACAGTCTTGTCCTGTGATCATGGGATTCTCTCCAAGGCAAACGGGGCAGGGCAGCCATCAAACGGCACAAGCTAATCCATCCACCAGCACAAAGCAATATTTTGGGAATGTTCAACACCACAGTGGGCAAGTAAATGAGAAGAAAGATGGAAATGACGGACTATCCTAGCCATGGAAATCGGGGTCTGAAGGACTCCCCAGCCGGCAGTACAGTTTAAAACATTCCTTAAGAGCGGGAGATGTGTGGCTCAGTGGTAGAGCCTTTACTTGCCTGGAATGCTCAAGGCTTGACGTTCAAGTCCCAGCTACACACACACACACACAATGGACCTGCCTCTATAGTGCTCTAAATTCTAACCAAGCACAGCCTACAACTCCCTGAGGTAACTCACTACAGTGACATGCTCTGGGAACTGCCCCTCAAAACAGTCAGGTAGAGGTCAACCTATGGACTCTAAGGGCTTGTTTCCCTACATTTGTGGCTCAGTTTAAACGCCATTCTTTTACTTGTCAAATTACAACAAAATAGTCTAAGATCAGAACCCACACAGATACATGATATATACACTCATTAAATACAAATGTATCAGTGACACATGAATATGTTTGCATATAACTGAAATATGGTGTTTTTATCAAATGAAGAGTTCCCAACATACCATTAACTGATTACATTTTGCTCAAGTTTAACTGGTGAGAAGCCAAGGGGCTTTGTGAGGCAGGGGTTTGAGGTCCCAAGAAAACAGCCATCCAATGCAAAACTGCTTCAGCAACACACTGCATTTATTTCTGTAGAAGGCTGCTCAGCTGCTTTAAATCCACCAGCTAAGCACATCTGAGCACACCCTCAGGCCCACAGGGCTTTTTCTGCTCCTAGTGCCAACGGGTCCTGTGTCTCACCTAGGTGGACAGAGCTGGGGTTCACATTCTTCTGCTGGCTAACTCCAAGCCTCATAGACAAGCCATAACTTTTAAGGGCAGATGCACCATGGAGCACACACTTCTATCTTTGAAAACTGTTGACTGGGAAGGGAATTTTTAGCAGGAGGTGTCTTTATTCATTTCTCTGTTGTTGGAGGCTAGGCTGGCCTCAAAGTCATACAGAGATTTGCCTGCCTCTGCCTCTTAGGGGTGGGATCCAAGGCATGTGCCACCACACCTACCCAGCCCTACTAACTGTCTCATTTAGCCCTTTGATAAAAAAGATGGCACATTTAATTGACATTTCCCACATAGACCATACAATGCTCTAACTCTGAATCCAGATGAAAAACATTAGAGAATACAGTACTCCATCTTCTTAAACGGTAAAGAAGAGCAGGGAGCTAAAGTTACTACCCTTTCACAGCAGCCATGGATTAGCAATGCCTGTGCTTGCCCTCATTAGGCACT
Organism: Mastomys coucha; assembly: GCF_008632895.1. NCBI lineage: Eukaryota > Metazoa > Chordata > Mammalia > Rodentia > Muridae > Mastomys > Mastomys coucha. Next base: position 119,794,167 of record NW_022196904.1, on the reverse strand, counting down.
GCCTCCTGTCAGGCTCAAAATAACCCCTGCCCTGAAAACCTACAGCTCCCCACCAGATTACTAAGAATTAGTTCATAAGCATTGCTAACGAGGAAGGTGATTCATCTGTACTTATCTAATCTAGATTAATTCCTCAGAATACTAGTTTTTAGTTACCAACACGACAGTGGCTGGGTGGAGGACCTTGGGATCACATATCCACAATAAACGGGCATGAAGCAAGGGTACAGGATCCTCATCTTCTACTAGAAATGGGAGATCTGCCATGGCATAAGTCTTGGCTTCTCCGTGCTGTGTTCAACATGAGCGTGGAGTCCATGAGCTCCCCAAGGTCTGCCTTTCAAGATTCCCTGCTCCCTCAGGACCAGGCTAAAATTAAGACCATGGCTTTAGCCAAAAGCCCTGCTTCAGGGAAGATTAGTGTATCTAGTCCAAAAGACCATCTGCTGTCCCTGAAAAGAGAGGGAACCCGCCCAGAAGCAACCAGTCTCATTGCTTTGCTTTGAGTAGGACTTTGATGAATTTGTGTGTATTTTTAAAACTGCCACATACTGGATTCTATTGATCAAAATACTCCACTGAATGACAACTTCAGACAGCATTGTTAACAAAAGCCATTCTAACCAACACCCACCCAGCCACATGAGAACACATGAACACACACACAGAGAAAGAGACAGACAGACACACATAGACACAGACATACACACACAGACACACACACACACACACACACACACGGGGGAGGGGCAGACACAAAGAGATAGATACACACACAGACACACATAGACACAGACATACACACACAGACACACACACACACACACAGGGGGAGAGGCAGACATACACAAAGAGATAGATACACACACAGTCAGACAGACACACATACATACACAGAGAGAAACACACATACACACATATACACACAGACAGAGAGAAAGAGAGAGGCAGACATACACAAAGAGACAGATACACACACAGTCAGTCAGACACACACATACATACATACACAGAGAGATGAACAGATAGACAGACACACATACACAGAGAGAAACACACACACTCATACACAGAGAGAGAGAGAGAGAAAAAGAGAGAGGCAGACATACACAAAGAGACAGATACACAGTCAGTCAGACACACACACACACTCTCTCTCTCTCTCTACCCATGGTGGGTTTGGACAAGACATTTGCTCCCTCCCATCATTCTGCATACAAAGTAAAGGTGGAACATGATTCCAATATAACCTAACACCTAGATTCATCTTAGACAGCGAGATAATTACGGGACAGACGGTCAGGAGCTGTGGTCCATGAACACAAAGCTGGCACTGGCAAGCCAGACTGCTAGAATTGTCCAGACAGACACCTATGGTCACCCAGAGAAAACCATGCAGATGGTGGCATATTTAGCTCATGATTCCCAACACCTGGAGCCTGATGGGCTTATGAAGTGGGTTCTATTTTCAGATGCAAGCAGCTATGTGTAGAGGTCAAGAAGGTTCAAAAGTGAGAGAGAGAGAGTTAAGTGGCTGACGGAGGGAGCACACAGATGGGGTGGGCGGCGTCCTCAGCTCCAGCCAGTGATAAACTGAACACAGCTGAGAGAGACAGAATCTGATTCTGGTTGGCCGAGGCAAGAGAGGAATTTATAGCAAGGCTATGAAGCTGAGGACTCTGAATCTGAGAGAGAATTGTGAGCTCCACCCATTTGTTAGATGTCCCGGCCCTCAGCTCATGGCTTAAACTGCAGGGAGGTAGTTGCAACTGCTCCACCGTGGGTCATATGCCTATGTCTTAGTTGATAGAGGGCAGTGAACCTCAGTAAACAATCACAAGGACACAAGGCGGACAGAATCCCATGAAAGGCACGCAAAAGGGAGGGAGAGAAAGAGAGCAGCTGACAGTCCAAAGACAGACAGACAGACACTTGTGTGCATTTGCGTGCACATACAAGCCACATCACTGAGCAACTGTGGCCTTAACTCAGTAAACAACTTGATCACTCAAAGCTCTGTGTTGTTTGTCCAGCAAATGGGGATTATAATAACTATAAGGCAAAGTCTCCCCATAACTGTTACTTAGAGCATAGACATGAACGGAGGAGTTAGAAGGGAGTTGCAGGGGGAGGATCCCGAAGAGCCTAGTTCCTATGTGTGTACCTTGACTTACTCTTTTAAAACCCTGGCCTCAACTTCCATGATAAAGTTTCAAGTTAAAATATAACAGAACACTTTAACCCTGGAAAGGGAGAATACCTTAACCCACAGTCAAACGGTCAATCCAGGGACCCTGAGCAGCCTCACGAAGGCGTTAGATCAGAGAGAGAGACACAAGGAGATCTACAGCTGTATTTGGAAGCGGAGTCTCCTGAGGTCAGAATGCTCCTCTGCAGTAAGAGATTCTGGCAGCTGCAGCTAGGTGGTTCCCCGCTCCATCAGAAGATCATTCCCCCACACGCACAGGAACACAGATCTGCTTCTGCAAACACCTCCTCATGATTACTTACACTGGACGTTTGACACACATCTGACTTTGTGTACTTCAGAGGAACAGAGAAAGAGACATCCTAGAGGAGAGGTGGTTAAGGGGGTGGATGGTGTACCCCATGAACATGCCACTCACCTTGTAAATGTTCATAAAAACTTGCTAACATCTATAGTGAAGAACCCCCCGCCCCCCATGCTTCTGCCCTCCTTTGGAACAGTCTGGGCTTAGCTAAATAAATTTCTGCTTGAACAAGCTGTGCTTCTCAACTGGATTATTTCCATCGGGAAGACAGTAACTGAGAGATCCCTACAATGTAGCTATAACTCTAACTCTGTAAAGCACTGGATCTTGGGGAATGTGCTGTGCAAGCCAGCTGGGCACATGTTCTATTTTATTTGGCTAAAGCTACTCAGTTGGTCATGAAAGGGAATCTAGAGGCCACAGAAAATGTGGTCAGTGTTTTGCCAGGACAACTGTGGAGAGACTCTGTGGTAGAATATATGTGAAGGCGGGTCCTATGAGCTCACCCTTACTCTTCCTGAGGAGTAGACACAACTCAACCTCCAAGGACGAGGAGTGTTTGTAGAATGGAGGAAGCTCTTGTGGCAACATGCAATGTGGACCCGTGTATGTGTGTGTGTGTGTGTGTGTGTGTGTGTGTGTGTGTGTGTGTGCGCGCGCGCGCGCGCATGCTTGTTCAAACACCCTTATAGACACTCAGCTTTTACACTGGCTAATTTGTTATCCTTCTAGGAGCCTCTCAAAAGCCAAGCAGCATTCTGGTTGGTCCCAGGATTACAATGTTACTGAGTTTGGCTCCCCAATCCTGGTCCCATCACTGTTAGCTGTGGCTTGTTAACAAGACTTCCTTGTAGAAAAGCCAGATGGAGACTCAGTACTTGGGAGAAATAGGGCCAGTGTATCAGGTAAAGATGCTTGCCATCAAACCTAAAGACCGGAGTTCAATCCCTGCAACCCATATGGTAGAAGGAAAGAATGAACTCTTAAGTCTTCTGATCTCCATATGTGCACTGTGGATTCCTACACACACACACACATATACAATTTTCAATAAAAGAAGAGAGAAATGGAGAAAAAGACTTTCAGACTACCCTTTTATTTCTGTGCCTTAATACAATGATATTCTGGAAATCTCATCTTCATAGCTAAACTCTTTGCTTGAGTAAATTTAAGTTGGAATCTTTACTCCTTGAGGAAGTAGCTAATAAACCCAGGGCCTTGTACATGTTATACAATCGCCCTACCACTGAGCTATATATCCCTAAACCCTAAGTCTGAATCTCTACTTTAAATTCAGATGTATTAAAACTCTAGCCCGAAAGGGCTGGTAAGATGGCTCAGTGGTTAAGAGTGCTTCCTTAACCACTGGAGGAGGCCTAGAGGTCATTTCCCAGCACCAAACATCAGGCAGCTCCCAACTGCCTGTAACTCTAGCTCCAGAGCATCTGATGCCCTCTGCTGGCTTCTGTAGGGATCAGCACAAATGTGGGCATATTGAAACACAGAACACATACACACACACACACACACACACACACACACACACACACACACACACATTTAAAAATAGAAAAGAAAAATCTGACAAGAAAGAAGACACTATGAACAATAGCAAGAAATGTCTGTATCATGCTGAACTCAGGAAACCCTGAAGCTTCTCACAGGCTGACAGGAACAGTCACAGCTTCTCCAGGGGGAAGGGCAGTAACTGCCTACCTGGTCAGAAGCACCTAGGAAGTGGACAGGTATTCTCATGCACCCACAACACAACTAGGCCCAGGAAACTTCTCTGCTCAGCCAAGCCATGAGCACAGAGCTCACAATGAAAGTCCACCTGCCGCATAGGCCTCCTGGTCTCTGAGAACAAACTTAGCTTTCTTTATTCATTTGTCTGGGAAGTTTGGTATCTAGATCCTGAACTCTAATCAAAAGAGAAGAGGCAAGGCCATGCTGGTGACCAGCACATGATCACACTCGGGTGGATGAGGAAGACAGCGCAAGGAAGAACTCAAAAAGCAGTGAGGCCTGGCCCAAGAGCTGGGGCTTCTCCGAGGGCCTGTCAGTTAAGTTATCACGTCCCTCAGCACTTCTGAACGGGAGGGATGGGGCTGCATTACATACACAGTAGGGAGAGCTCCGTAAGTGCTGAGTAAGGAAAAGCCCAACAACCTAAGGACCATGCGGATGGGGTAGATTTCGAGCGATGAAAGATAAATATAGACAAATGTACATAGATCCATATACACGTTTGCATACACTGATGCCTAAGTACAGAGTTAAACATACACAAATAGAGGCAGCATGTAAGTGCTGCTTTTGTAATTCAGAAAAATATATACCAAAGCTTCAGGTATCAGAAACAACAGCCTGCCTTGCTGTGGGAGAAGATGCTAACTCCAGCCGGTATAGCCTCCCGGACTGCTGGGGGCTCCGAGGGCTGCCTAGGTTGTTCAGGAAGCTCCTTCTAATCTTATCTATAATGCTGGGCGTGATGAATGGGACTCCACCAAGGTCTACCCACACAGATGGATTATGGCCCAAGTAATATTAGTTAAGGAAAAAAAAAACCCAGGAGGACAAGTGTAGGAAAGCAGAACACTAAGGATGAAGCAGCCTCCCCCAGCACAGTCTAGGGTAGACACAGCCACGGGAGCCAGACACTCACCGAGGATGAAGCAGCCCCCACCCCCAGCACAGTCTACTGCAGACAGCTGGGATCAGGAGGGGCTCCTAACACTACCACTGCAAGGGGAACCTCAGCATGTTTATTAGGTACACAACAGAGGGAGGGATTGGTACCCACAAGTCTGGAATGCTGGCTGGAATGTGGCATTGGAGCGGTAGCCCTTCTCCACCTTGGAAGCAAGTATCTGAATGAATAAACATGTATTTAAATAAATGGGGCCCATGAGAGGCTCTGCAGGTAAAGGGGCTTGCTGCCAAGCCTGATGACCCAAGAGTTTGACTCCTGGGATCTACATGGTGGAAGGAGAAAATTGACTCCTGCAGAGAATTTAATCCATTGATCCATACTTCTGAATAGGTGTCATGGAATATGTACTTCCCCATAAAAAATAAATAAATAAAAGTAATAAATAAAGTTAAGAAGCAACTGAGGAAGATACCAGATATCAATCTTTGGTCTCTATATGCATGTGCGCGCACACACACACACACACACACACACACACACACACACAGTCACCACCCATGCACACACAGAGATGAAAAAAACAAACCCTTCAATACTTGACTCAACTTGCACTGAACTCTCTTCTAAAGCCAGAAGCATCACTTTGAAATAGCCCTGCATATTGTGGGAATGGATACTTTCAACCTTTGATGTAAGGAATTGAGAACTCGAAGCATGGAGCTGGGCTTTGACATCTGTCTTAAGAATAAGCTAGAAGGCTGGCACCTGGCCAGCCCGAGGCCTGATGAGAGCGGTAGCCAGGTGCCTACTGTTAGATTTACCCTCACTTCCTGCAGGCAACTGAGTAATTTGCTGGCAAGTGGGCTGTGAGTGTCTGTTTTGACTCATTTGGGTTGTTGTCCAAAAGCTCTTAACCTTGAGACAGCAATGGCTGCAATCATGTGGGGAATTGTATCAGTTCACTGGAATTTGTTACATGTAACTGAAATCTAAGGTGATTCAGGCCATTCTATTTAAACTGCTGACTATGGCGCTAGTGTTTTTGTTGAAGTTAAACAAGCTGGCATGCAAGGACCTGAAAATCTCTTAGAATTATCAAAGTATTTTCCTTCCTGTACTAGTTATATGGTAAATAAATACATTATTTTAATCAAATCTCTCCCAAAGTATAACCTAGAATTTCTGCCCTCCCTCTGACACTTGCTACCTGCCCTTCCTTCATGTGTCTAAAATCCAGCTGTTTCTTACCATTGTGGTCACTGTCCCCACCCCAGCATCCTGGCCCTGCTGATAATCTCAGAGCAGTTAGGATGATCAACATAAATTGTCTGAACTCAGGGTGAGCCCCTACAGCTTGCAGTAGCTTCATGAGTCCTCCCTTGTCCCAACAAATGGTCACCATTACCACTACCCACATCCTAGGCTGCTTGGGAGACTTTCTTCTCTGTCTACCTGGTTCTCCGGAGCTGCAGGAGCCAATGTGTGCACTCCGCCACCATCCATCCCACCACCCACTCATCATGGCTTTTCATAGCTCCCCTCAGCCTGGGACTTTAGCCCCAAGCTCTGGATGACCTGCTCCTTGCTCTTCGGTGTTAGTCTCAGCGTCTAAAGAACACAAGAGGGGAAAACCCTGTGTTTCAAGATGCGTACAACAGTGTCAGGCACTTCTCTCTGATTACAGCTCTTTCTAAATATTCAAGTAGAATTTGATACTTAATTTTAGGATTCTTCACCCACAGCTGTTTTAACGTTCTCTCTCTCTCTCTCTCTCTCTCTCTCTCTCTCTGTCTCGTGTGTGTGTGTGTGTGTGTGTGTGTGTGTGTGTGTGTGTAGTGGGGTTCAGTAAACTCATGAATCACTGCTACACTGTAAAGGCTATTTAGTGTGAGTGGGTGAACACCTAGCTACCTCTCTCTGCCTCCCAGTGTGCACAGCGCATGATAACCACAAACCCAGCTCCCATGGCCACCCCAAGCATCAATTACTTTTCTCCAGCCCCTGATACAAATCAGGAAACTAAGGCCCAAAGCTGGTAGCAGCCTGTCCACATTCAGAGCCAAATCTGTAGATACTCAACTCTATAATTAATAACCATTGTACAGCTGTCTTCCATAAGCAGTCTGGGCTAATTCTTGTAATATAGGTAAAGAAAGTAATTTAATTTATACTTTTATCAGTTCAGAATTTGTAATAAGGGGCCAGAGGTTGAGCTGACTAGGCTGTACTGTCTATGAGAAGAGAATGTGAACCTACTCTAGGGAGCACGATGTCTTAAACAAATGTGCATTTCCAGGCACTGGGCAAACCCCAAGGGCTGCCTCACCGAGTGTGCTGTTTGCAAGCCAGCTCTTCATTTTCACTGTATGAAAAAATTGGCAGGAAAGGGACAAAGGATTTAAGTTCCGCTTCTTCTCGTTCAACGGCACTGTTTGCAGACTGGCATAAAAATCTGCTTTAACGGTTTCTTTGTTTTGTTTTGGCACTTTTGTATTTATTTGTGGGTGAGGTGCAGGACACAAACCGTGGTGCATACAGCCAGGTCAGAGAACAACTTGAAGAGGTCACTGCTCCCCTTCTACCACGTGGGTCTCTGGCCTAGGGGTAGGCACCTGTACTCACTGAGCCACATCACCAGCCTGCCCCTTAGCAGCCAGTGCAATCAGACAAAAGTGCTGACACTGTGTCCATCCCCTGCTGCAGGGTCCTCCTCTTATGTTCCCAAGGGGGCTAACTGTTCCTGTTCTACATCCCAGGGAGGTGCCTGGAGTGGTCCTGAAGCATTGTCTCTCCAGGGCTAGCTTTGGACACACCTGGAGGCCACGGCAGACTTTGTGAAGGACTGTCACCTAGCTACATCCCACTCTGGCAGGCATTCCTCCCTTTTTTTTTAAAAAAAAACAGAAGTTGTTTTAACCTCACAAGAGGCACACCATTTGTCGAACCCTCCCTTACGTTTCTCAAACATGATTCACAGGGAATCAGGTCGTCATTTTCAGACTTTGCCTGTGACATACAATTTGCTAAAAGTCACACAGTTTTAGATAGATTGTATCTTTGGCAAGCTTAAATCAGACATCCTTCCCATCAGGGAAAACAGCTGAGATTACAGACTCTTACTATAGAAGAAAATGAAGTGGGTTGTTTATTTGAGGTTAAAAATGGCCAGCTTGGGTCCAGGCCCTCCATTTGAATCCCTCTTTTTGTCTCTTCAGGATATCGGAGTTTCTTTCTAAGAGAGGACAGCATATGTCAGCAGGTGGGAGGAGTAGGCTGAGCTAGACAAGAAGAGCCTTGTCACCTGCTGTTGCTTTCTCTCTGTTCCTGCTGGCCACTGGGAGGAATCTAGCCAGCAGAAGGGCCTCCTTAAATGTGGATCAGATGTGGCCCATAGAAGCTTCAGAAGCAACCATGTCAAAGGCTCCGCCCAACCACTGTCATTTGTGAGAGCCATAGTGGATGTCACTATGGCTGTTAGGGAAAACATGTACCTACCTGTACATCATGCCAGATTCTTTGAGGAGAGACTCCTTGGATGAATATTTGCTTGCGTGAGTGACCCTAAGGCTTCCCTGAGCTGCTGGGAGAGCTTTAGTCTCCTGGAGGGGCTGTGAAGGGCAGAAGTCCAATGAGGGTAAGCAGAGGCTACTTGGGGGTAATGCAAGGTGGGTGTGAGGTCAGGAACCTCTTTGTGTTTCTGGGGCATGCTTAACTTTAACCACCAGTTCTAGTGGCTGAGTTGTGTGCTCGAAGCAAGGCTGGTCACGTGACCTGGTGCATCGGTGTGGTGTGGTGTGGTGTGGTGGTGTCCAAAGAGGGGTATCTGGGCTTTACCTGTGGCTATGGCTTTGATGGCAAGTAGAAAATGAAACAAAAGGGACTTAAAGAAAAAAAGCAAAAAGAATTAGGTCTCCTATGAATGGTGGGAGGGGTCCCACCAGAGCAACTGCCACAGTGGCTTTAGAAAACTGGATTTCCCACAGAGAAATTCCAAACCCCAACTCTCAAGCCTCAGGTTTGTGTGTTTAACATCACCTCCTTTCTGTATCAGAGCTGACTCCCCTGAGCCTCTGAATTGCCTTTCCCTCTCTGTAACCCCCGACCCTCTTCATGTTGCTAGAGGAGTTCTGAGCCTCAGCTTCTGAGGTGTCTGTCTGCTCCACCAGGTCCTGGAGCCCAGACCGGAGATGGGAACGACCTAGGGAGAGCTGGTGCCTCTGCTTGGTCCACAAATGTCAATGAACAGCCCAGCATCTATCTCCTGCCCTAACTGGAGGAGCACAGGAAGCGTGGTACAGCTGTCAGAGCGAACATCTTTGGATGCATGCTCAAGAAAGGCTTGAGAAATGAATAAGGGGCAGGGAGAGGCAAGAGATAGATAGTCTGGGGAGGCTGGGAGCTTCCGGCAGTTTCCCAAAGCCTTTCCGTCCATGGTTAAGTAGGGACATCCATGGGTAAGAAATAAAGGAATGTTCCATGAGCAGTGCTCAGCTGCTTAGAGATAGGGGCACATCATGAGTGGTACAAAGGTTAGATATAATAGTTTTCCATGTCTCTCCTGCCCAGATGGTCAAGTGAAAAAAAAAAAAAAAAAAGAGGGATGAATGTGTCTGGGTTGCACTTACATACCATCTTGAATGCTAACTACTTCCAAAGCTTACATTCTCCTGTTGACTTCACAGTCTGGAGCTGCCTCCAAACTCCAAGGCCCGCCTGCTTCCATAGCCAGAACAGAAGGCCACTGGTGAGTTTTCCCTTTGGCCCTACTCGAGGTGTGAGACCACGTGGCTGTTGTCAGCCTTGTTTGTGTGACAGTGGACAGCACAGGGACACTTTCCTCCTGACTGGAAGCTGTGAGCTTCCTTTGTTTCTCCAACCAGTGTCACTCCAGATCATACATGTGACCTGTGTGTTTGGCCTAGGTCAGCAGGGCAGGTGACACGGAGCCCTGGGCGTTCAGATAGTCTGACCCACTGCTCCCAAGATAAAGGGGGGAGAGAACACTGACAAGCCTGTCTACTGTCAGGGGCACTGCCATGCTCTGGCAAGTCCCTCCAGTACATAGGGATGCTAGCTCCATGCAGATTTTCCCTAGGTATATGGCAGTGCCCATTCACTGTGGGCTGCCAACCTCTGTTACAACAGTGGGGAGAGTTGGCATCCCTCCCCTTTCGCTTTTGCGGAAAATAAAGAGGAGAATTGCATTGGTCTGTCTGAGAACCCTGAGATAAAATTACCTGTGAAATCTTGCCCCAAAGGGGGTTTTCATTGTTTTCTTTTGGGCAGTTAAAATTGTATCTGTATCACTTATATCAATATCATCTATATCTGGAGATACAGAGGGTTGTGAGCTGCATTGAGGATGCTGGGAACCAAGCCAGAGTACCCTTAACTGCTGAGCATCTCTCCAGCCCCTACTCTCAGAAATTTTCAAGAGCTGTGGTTCTAAACCTTCCTAATGCTTTGGCCCTTTAATGTATGTAGTTCTTCATGTTGTGGTGACCCCCAACCATAAGATTATTTTGAGCCGGGCGGTGGTGGCTCACGCCTTTAATCCCAGCACTTGGGAGGCAGAGGCAGGCGGATTTTTGAGGTCAAGAGGCCAGCCTGGTCTACAAAGTGAGCTCCAGGACAGCCAGGGCTATACAGAGAAACTCTGTCTGGAAAAAACAAAAATATTATTTTGTTGCTCCTTCATAGCTGTAATTTTGTTTCTGTTATAAATTATAATGTAAATATCTGATATGAAGGCTATCTGGTACGCAACCCCTGTGAAAGTGTTGTTCCACCCCTAATGGGGTTGAGACCCATAGGTTGAGAACCTCTGTTCATGAGTTTATCGGCACCAAACTGAACAATGTAATCCCCTAGTCTAACTGCAAGTCTGTGCCCTCTATCCAACATTCTCCATCCCCTTTCTTAGCCTTTGGCAGCTATGTTTCTAGTCCCC
>NW_022196904.1:119775850-119783041 GCF_008632895.1 Mastomys coucha | reverse complement strand
CCCCCCCCCCGCCCACTTCTCAACCATTTACTTGCAGAGAAGGCATACTAAGTATCTGTAAAGCTACAGTGTTACAGTGGAAACTCAAGAAAGGCCCTCTGCAGGTAAAGTGCTTCCTCACATACAGCTCCACAGGTCCAGTGCAGTAGTGGGTGACAGATGGGCAAATTCATAGATATATGAAAAAACAAAGCTAATAAGTATTTGGTACACTCATGTGTTGTCTTGCTTACATCTTCCAGCCTAGAAGAAACGCAGCATTTTTACCTTGTGAATGTGCGTGAGATCCAGGGCAATGGTGATTTTTTTTTTTTTAAAGATTTATTTATTTTTCTAAATGAGTACACTGTCACTGTCTTCAGACACACCGGGAGAGGGCATCAGATCCCACTATAGATGGTTGTGATCCACCATGTGGTTGCTGGGAATTGAACTCAAGACCTCTGGAAGGGCAGTCAGTACTTTTAACTGCTGAGCCATCTCTCCAGCCCACAATGGTGCTTTTTTAATACAGCAGAAAGAGAGAAAAGCGCCGGGCGGTGGTGGCTCACGCCTTTAATCCCAGCACTTGGGAGGCAGAGGCAGGCGGATTTCTGAGTTCGAGGCCAGCCTGGTCTACAAAGTGAGCTCCAGGACAGCCAGGTATACACAGAGAAACCCTGTCTCAGAAAAAAAAAAAAAAAGAAAAGAAAGAAAGAGAGAAAAGCACTGAGCTGCAGGTGGATGGTGAGACACCATTGTTCATCTTCTGAACTGCTTGTTACAAGGAGACTCCTCAGTGAAGAGAGAGAGAGGATAACATTGAGCCCTACAACTTGCCTGCACAGACCTTCCTTTCTGGGTGTCATCTGTCCTTTGTGCCTTAGCTGGGCTTGCACATTACACCTTCCAGTTCCGGCTGAAGGCATTAGATAACTGTTCCTTAGATACTGTTTGTCTCCTGTTTCTCTAAATGTGATGGAGACTAAGTCATGGCATAATGGAGTGGAGGGTGAGGAATGAAAAGACTATAGGGCTGTCTGGGTTCATCCAGGCTTTTCCTGGATGAGGTTTAAGATTGATGAGAAATCCATCTGCTATACTCAGATGTAGCATTGTTACTGGTCAGAAATGTTGAAAGATGGCATTGGAGCCCTCAAGGGAGGTAGAGAAGCCCTGGGTGGGTGAACGATGGCAGCAGATGAAGACTAACAACCAGCCCTGTGTACCTTGGGGGGGAGGCAAGGTGATACAGTGGAAGATGTACAGGGGAGGAGGCCACTAGCAGACTTCTAGTCTGTGCACATCAGCTGTGAGTACCATAGAGTCTGAGATCAGTGAGAGCAAATCAGAGCGCAGGATAGGAGGGGGGTGTGGAGAGTCGTGCTTTTTCCCACAGACCCTGCTGGCCAGGAGGGATGCAGGACGCAGGACCTGAAGGGGCCAGCACTGAGCTTAGCTGGAGCACTGGGAGCTTGGGGCATGAGCTCTGGGATGAGGAAGGCAGGGCACAGAGCTTAGGTGCTGTGGGGCACGGGGTCAGATCTCGTTTTATGTTCAAATAAAAAAGAGAAAAAAAAAAAAGGTAGAAGAGGGATGTGTTTCTTGCCTTGCAGAGTGGCCGAGTGGCCTTGGTTTCTTTTCAAGTTCCATACTTAGTACCTGAGGAGATCTGGGTGGCCTTAGAATTGAGAGTTGCCTGTGGCCTTTAGGATTGTGTGGTATCCCTGAATTTCCTCCAGGTCCTCTCTGTTTAACAAGGTAGAAACTATACTTCAAAATGGAGAGTGGCTGGGGGTAGAAGATTCCTCCTCACAGACCTGCTGGAACAGTCTGGGCTGTTGTTCTAGGGGGACTCAAGGACCTAAAGCAAGCTTACAGCTCATCCTGGCTCAGGAAGAAATGATAGCATCGTGTTACTTTGTGTCCTTCGTGAGCCCCAGCAACACGCTCAGCTGGTCAAGATGCTTGCCACCACGACTGACAACTTAAATTTGATCCTTTGGCCCCATTAGATGAAAGAAGAGAACTGACTCCACACTGACCTCTGACCCTCACTCAATTTTACACACACACACACACACACACACACGGGGGGGGGGGGGAGAAGAAAGAGATGGACAGACAAGAGACATATTAAAAACCAGAGGACCAGTGTAACCTAGATCGCCAAATATGCATGAAGTTAGCTACACAAGTAAGCAAGCAGGACTTCAAAGTTTTAGGGAAAGAGAGCAGCCTCCTTCTAGAAGAAGCTGGGGAGGGTAGAAGGCGGGGCAGAGAGGAAGGAACCTGTGGTGGGAGATGCAGCTGGAAGGGGCAGGTGTGGGTGTGCATGTGACCTTCTAAAGTTTCTAATGGTGGCCCAGAGAAAGGGGAGGGGAGTGAGGCCCAGCCAAAGGGACTGTGGTCTGGGCTGGCACCTCAGATACCTCAGGGGGAGCCTAGACTGTGGGGCTAAAGGCATCCAGGTCCCCAAATTGGGCATGGTCCTCCAAAACCATCTGGGAGCTCCAGACTCTGAGAAGAAGGGGACACCAGATACTGAACAGGTGAAGGAAGAGTCTCCCTTGTCTTGGAGATGCCCCCAAACCCCTCATTTGCCGTGAGCCCTGGTGACAAGAAGCTCCAAGGTGAACAGCAACGCCACATGATGATGGAGTGAGGAAGTTCCCCTCAGAATGTCTGTCTTAGTCTGTTTAATGCTAAAACAAAAGACCATAGCTAAGTGGCTAAAAATAACGAGGTTATTTCTCCTGGCCTTGAAGCCTGGGAGATCCAACCCTAACTCAGTGCAGGTGAGGACCCTTTCTTGCCCTTCTAAATGTGCCTCACAGCCATAAGAGTGAAGGGTTCTGTCCTAAGGATGCAAGTCCCTCAGGTCCTTGTTGGCTCCCAAAGGCTCTCCCCGACCCCAATGTATGGAGAACAGGGTTTCTACAAGCTCCCACCAACGCAACCTCTCTTCAGCCCCTTATCTCTGTTTATGTTTGGGGTTGCTCAGGCTAGGCAGATCCACAGTCTCTGAGCAGCAGGCACCCAGCCTTTTACCTAGTAAGCTTGAACTCCCCATAAGAAATCCCAGAGGAGACATGAAGCTGGGCAAGGACTATGCCCGGAAGGGGACGGGCATGCACGTGGGCACACATCCTGGACTAAGTCTCAAAGGTTCCTAGGAAGAGCAGGAAACACAGGTCTGAGCCCTGTGCCAATCATCCTTACAAAAGACATTAGCAGACGATAGCCCATCACCTGCTTTTTATGAATAAAGTCTTATTGGAACAGTTATAGATCATCTATGGCAGCGTGTGTACTGTAAGAGCAGCACCATTTACTATCTGACCCTTTATGGTTTTCTAACCCTTGTGATTTACCCATACAGAGGATTCAGCTTCCGTAGCTATACAAATTGCTCACAAAGTAAACATACGCGATATGTTATATACACATAATGCATATAACCTTCTATATGTATAGAGTATAATATTTCTATAACAAAACAAAAGAGCCCTGCAGAGACTGGTGATATAGCTCACTTGGGAGCCCAACATGCATGAGGACTATACACCCAGCACTCCATAAACAGTGTGTGGTGGTACACACTTGTAATCCCAGCACCACTGAGGGAGAAGCAGAAAGATCAAAAGTTCAAGGTAATCTGCAGTTACACAGCAGGTTTGAGACCAGTCTGGATAACCAGACACTGTCTTCAATTTAAAAAAAAAAAAAAAAAAATGCCTGGCAGAGATTGCACAAAAGTTTCTGCTAAATCCGAGTCTCCTTAGCAGGGATAAGTAAAGAGCGTTAACTCCCAGAATGGCATCTGCCTCATCCAGCTCTGTTCCCACGTCTGGCACCGACCAACTGCACCCACCTGCCCTGCAGAAACAACTGCTAAGAGAATTCATAAATACAAACAGAGTAAAGTCAGCTGAGTGAACACAACCGATACAGGATGGGCGTGTGAGAGCAGGCCTGACTTAGTCAGTGCTTTGTGTTCAAGTAGCCTCCCTTACTGAAACAAAAGCAGGAGTCTGTGAACAATCCGTTTTCGGGGGACAGCTGTTCTCAATGCCAAGTCTACACTGTGAAGCTCAAGGGGCAGGAACAGAACTGTTCCAAACCCTTTGCTGACCCACAGTGCTGCCCTAGCTCCAGGAATCCATCTGACGAGAGGAGCCAATCATATTTTAGGCTAATGCAGTTTCCTAGGCAACCAACAATATAGCCAGAGAAACAGACTGTGGATAGTAGAAAGAAACAGAGCTAGGGATGTGAGGCACTTGCCCATGATCTCCTGACTTTGAGGTAACCCTCACCTGCACAGCCATTCACACTTGATTAAAACCTGAAATCCTACCTTCCAGCAACAGGGTACCCCCAACCCAAGACCCAACAGAAAAGGATTTTTGCATGACCCCTTGCAAGTCCAGGAGTTACTGGAAAGGCCTTGGAATGTTACTGCCCTTCAGTGCCCCCACGGAGCAAGTCTCTAAGATGGTGGAGGGCCAAAACCCTGTGGATCTGGGCAACGGGCCACCGAGCCAGGGTGCAGCTATCTAGCATTGAAGGGCAGAAGAGATGACACTCACACGGAGCCCTTGGGACTCAAGCTTGCACCCCACTCAATAGACAACTTTGCCATTTATTCGGTGAGAAAAGGAGGGTAGAGGGGAGGGATTAACTACTAGATGTGCCCAGTAATAATATCCAAAGTAAAATATACTTTCTGAAACTTAGACTGTCTGCTACCCATAATGAAACTCTTATTTCAAACTTTTCCATCTATTTATTTGGGTGTATGCATGAACTTGTGCGTATGCACACACCACGGAACACGTGTGGAAGTCAGAGGGACAACTCTGTAGAGTCAGCTCTCTTCAACATGGAGGTTGTTTAAGTATCCATCGGGTTTTGGGGGAAGCACCTTTCAGGATGAGCCATTTTGCCAGCCCCTAAATCTCTATTTTCTATTTGTTTCCTTTTAGTCTTTACCCTCCCTCAGCAGATAGTCATCCTTCCAGTCTCCCTGGGCCCTCCTCTTTGCCTCTGTGCATCCTCTGGGAACCACAGTCCAGTAGCTTTCCATGTTTACAGACTGCTTTCTAGAATCCACCAGCAGCCCGCCCGGTAAGAAAGCCGCTGCCCACTTTGTCTAGGGCTGCCCTGGCTGCCATGGTTGACTTGGTGAAGTCCCTGGAACTGAGGACAAAGTGCTCGCTGCTGCTTCTCTTAGAGGAAGTGGCATCGCCAGGGGCTCCCCTGGAAAGGAGGATGGCCATGGGGCTCATCAAAGACCCCGCTCATCCTCCGTGAGAAGTACTTTTGGGTGGACTCTCTCTCCTTACAGCCCTTCGGCCATTTGGAAGTGGTTGTGGCTTCTGTGAGAACTTCCTTCCCAGACAGGAAAGGAGCAGCTAAAGCAGCAGCCAGTGGTTTCACAGAGACCAGACTGAGAGGCGATATCATCGTCTCGGGGCTTCTCAAACTCTACCCCAAGCCGCACAGGAATCTTCAATAAGCATGGTTAAAAAGGAGATTTGAATCTGAGAGGAACCTGAGACCCCGCACTTCTGCCACAGGCTGATGCTATAGTTTGTGTGTCACCTAGGGGGTTTTGAGGGGCTGGTTGCCTCAGATCTTCACCCTCATCCCACAATCCCACATGGCTTCAGCAGCTTCCCTAGTTTTCCTCCCTCCTCGCCTCACTGCTCTCTTCGAGGGACAGCTCTGTTCACTGGGACTACAAAAACCATCTACAGGCAGCCAAACTTGAAATCTAAGAGAGAACCTTCAAACAAACAAGAGTCCTTCGCTCCTTTTCCTCAGTTTCACCTTTATGTGTGGTCCCCTGTAAATCCAGCTTTCACCCAAGAAATGTTCGCTCTAGAATCCTGCTGCCGTGGGCTGGCAGCAGGTGAGCGCACCTGGCCTTCAATCTCGAACCCCTAACATTGGCTTACAGCAGAAGCTCTTCTCTGCCGCCACGCCTGCTGTGTGCCTGTATCACTCATACACACTACAATGAAAACACCACGCCTGCCAGCACACGGAAGGGCAGCTTTCTTAATGTTTTCTTTTCTCTCCTTTCCTTTTCTTTTCCTTTCAACTTGAAGGTTGGGCAACACTCAGAGGGGTTGCAAAGGCAAGCCACTAGGAACAACAGCCTTCAACAATTCCCCTTCCCACTTGTCTAAACCTTGGGGAACAGAGGATGGGATTTTTGTGAAGGAGCCTAATGTATCATCTTAAATTGTACTCTCCAGACGTTTCAGAAGCCTCAAGTGGTAAAAATGGATCGAGTAGACAATGAAAATATTGGATGAGCAGCTTCCCTCTCAAGGTAGCCGCTGGGTCTCAAGTTTTATTCTGTTGTCACTATCCCCATGGGACAAACCCTTACGGACTATTATCTAAAAGAACATGTACCTACAAGAATCTCCCCAGACTCAGCCCTCAGCTCCCAGAACATAAGGCAGTAACTCAACCAGGATAGAAGACGGGGACCTTCGGGACCAGGGACTTAATTTGTAATGGCTAATGTGCAAGTTTTTCCAAACCTAAGGTCACATCATCTTTTCTGGTCCCTCCCAGTGCTTTGGTAGGTGTCAGGTGTCACTGATTTCCAGTTCAGAGACTTTGAAAAAAAATGAGACTGAAATTTTCTTTTCTCAAGTCCTATAAGGCAGTAGGATATTCCACACACCTAACAATACTGCGCCTGAGTGCACAGGACAGCCCAGCGCTGGACTCATACCTTAAAAACTCCCAAACACAATACATCTCCACTGTAAGATATTGCGCTCTCAAGTTACAGGGATGAAGACACGGGACGGACGCACACCTGCTCCTCAGAGTGACTGGCTGTTCAAAAGCCAGGGCCTGGAAAACCATGCGGTTCAGCCCAGCATTACATCACCACATGAGTCCAGCATGTCACTGAAGCCCGACGAAGGGTGGAAGCCCCCACACTCACCTCCCATGGGGCCCAAACCCTACTCCAATACACAGACCAGTGCCTGCTAGCTTTAAAGTTACGTATCAAATACTCATAAGAACCCACACTGCTCTGCCACCCCCACCCCGCAAGTCTCCAGAAATATTCTCCTCTTTGGAACAGGGGAGAAGATATCCGAGGGGATAGGCAAGCCCACTCTGGACAGCTGCCTTACTGGCTGAATTGTGATCTGGCAGGCAGACCTAGCCCATAAC
>NW_022196904.1:119767094-119775721 GCF_008632895.1 Mastomys coucha | reverse complement strand
CCCCCCCCCCCCCCAACAAGACTAGGTTTGTAATGGAGACTACCATAACAGAAACAGCAACTGTAACAAACACTCCTCGGGAATAAAAAGCTACTTCGGAGAACATTAGCCCTGTGGTTTGGAGAAAAGATCGGATTCCTGGATCAATGCATAGTCAGACTCTACCTCAACCAATGACAAGGCTGTTTGGCTGTCTTTACTAATAATAGCAGGAGGCCTCAACCTCAGTGTTGAGAGAGAGTAGCCCGGTGATGCCTGGACTGGCCAGGCTGCACACGCACTCTGAGCTCCATGCCATCCATCTGTCCTGCTGTGCCAGTAGCTAACCCAGCACTGTTTCCAGCATGCACAATACTCCCCCTAGGAGGAGGCCTTCTCTCCTTGATGCCTCCAGTTCCCTAGCAGGAAATACCAGTGGGGGCGGGGGTGCTGAGGAAAAAAAGATGCTGATAGCGCAGAAGCCCCCACCATGCACCCTGCTGCTGAATAACCAAAACCGAATTCTAGAGGGCTATTTCTGCTCCAGGGGTATCCTGGGGCTGCAAGAAACTCAGTCCAGCTAAAACACAAAACACTAACAAGCAGCAGCCACCAGGTAAAGCTTTGCAAGGCTTCCCAGGCCAGCCTAGGCTTCACGCTGCACCACATGGGGGAGAGAAGCACTAACAAAGCCGGGCAGCATCTCCTCCCCGCGGGGGCTACAGGAGACAGAACACTGCACTTACATGGCCTCAGAAACCTCCAGGTTCAGGTCACTGGCTGGGGCTGGCTGCAGGGACTGCGACCCTCCCATCCTCGCTGAGCCCTGGCGTGCAGGCTAGCCACGAGCAGGGCCAGCGTCCTGGTGCGGTTCCTCCAGCCCGGGGCGGGCCGGCCGGCGGCCGGGGCTGCTGCACTGCAGATGGGAGCAGCTGCTGGCATCCGTGGTGGTGGCGGCGACTGGGAGAAGCGGCTCGAGGCCGGAGCCGGCCCGGGGGGGGCGAGCACCAAGGCAGTGTGCGCGTGCAAGTGCAGCTGGCGGGTGCGCGCCTAGGTGTGTGCGTGAGCGTGGCCGATACGCGTGGAGCTGCCCGAGAGGAGGCAGTGTGATCGCAAGCACTGGCGAGGTTGGAAAGGATCTTCCCTTAAAGCCCCCGGTTCAGCCAGTGTGTTGGGACTTGATGATGTCACCACCACCAAGCGCCTGACGCCTGCATCTTCACAAAGCTCCAACGTCCTCCGGAAACTGCTGGGGGGAGGGGGGAGGGCGAAGACCCTCCCCTCTGCTCACACATTAAGCCGCAGCATCCCAGCTTAGCCCAGACTGCCAGCTAGTGCACTGTGTCTTTTGAGATGTAAATGTACTACTCATTGGTACTTGAGGCCCCCCACCTCCAGAGGGCGGGGCAAGGTGGTCTAGCAATTGACAAAGTTGAGAACAGGCCCCAGCTCTCTCACTCCCCCAGACTGTAGGAGGGCTGCAGAACCAGTAAAACAGGCTGCAGTGGAAATTGAGGACTGCACACCTGAACTTTCTTCAGACAGGCTGGGGAAGGACTAAAATCTGTCCCAGGGGCAGCGACCTGGCACGGTTCCTAGGCTTCCAGCCCACCAAGGCCAGACCTCCAAGTATGCCTTCCTAGTTTAACAACTCTGCAGAGGTTGGGGCCAGCTGGAGAGAAAGAGGCATAGGGCCACCTTCAGGGGCTGGGGCTGGCTGATCTTTGACCACCAGAAGAATTTTCTACAAAGACAAGCCCTATGCTATGCAAGCTGTGCTCCTGAGTCAGGCCTCTCATATATCAAGAATGTACAGGGGAAAAAAAAAATCCCCGATCCTAAACATAGGCAGGCTCGGTTAGATGCGGGGAACACCCAGTGCCAGACCCCATTTCCCTGTTGGGGAGCAGCTTGGAAAGTCTCTACAGTTGAGTTCTGGGCCTCCTCACTAGAGGCTACTTGAAAAGCATTCTATCTCCCTGTATGTGCCTACCACCCTCACCCCAAACCACCACCTTGCATTCAATGCAATGGCTTTCTGAGCCCTGAACACTTACAACTGGACTCAAACACAACTGCTTACAGGAAAGTGGAAAGACTCTTTTCTACAATTTCTCAACAAGAAAGGCAGCTAGCTCATAAGAAGTATGTACATTATGGTCCAAAAAATAATAAGATGAAGTAAAACTGACCGGTGCGTACAATAAAACAAAATAAAGCTACTCAGCACATCTTAAGATTCCCTCCGACATATGGACTGCCTTCTACAAGTGTGGCTAAGGATGCCTGCATAGGCCTCACATCTAGAATGGCTACTGGCCTACAAGCTGCAGAGCTTGAGGGCCAGCTGACTTTCCTGGGCTCATATTTCTTCTCTGTGTCAAAACACTACACCATCAAAATTGCTCCCCAGGAATCAGTGACACGAAATCTCCAGGACACACTGAGTTTTCTTTCTGTGTTTAAATGAAAACTGCAAACAAATGATGGATGATGCCAGTCGTGTGGGGAAGGTAACCTTCATCAGGGAAGCACCTCTAGGGGAGGCCATCCCTCACAGTCAACACTATGGTCACCTGGTGGCAAGAATCCTGCAACTTATTTATCCAATCATAGGGAGGGGGAGGGGTTCTTTATTTAAAACAAAACCAAAAACAGATCTTTTAGTTCTGTCTGTTTATGATGAAAACATATTCATCAATGTTAATATATAATCTTCCAAGGAAAGGGGGCTCTTTCCCCAGGTATGTAGTGTACAGATTTCAGTTAGGTTACACACTATGAAAAAATGGGGGAAATGAGAAGGAAGGTCCCAGTTCCAGCCTGAACTAACCCCATTTTGTCCCTCACTGGTTCTATTTGCCGCTTTAACTTTCTGCCTCTAGAATCTTCTCCAATGGCTCTGGACCGACAGATAAACATCTTTATGACAAAAGACCAAAAGAGAGGACCTCCAAGCACTTGGGGTGAGGCTTGAAGGCATACCCCCCCCCCAAAGAAGACAGTCCATGATGGTGAGGCTTCATAAGGAACGGAGGTGGAGGGGTTGCTTCATGGGACCTGGACTGTCCCCCCTCAAGGGATAACAATGACAGTAACAAGTTCAAAGCCCCAGGCAGAAGCAGAACTGAGACAAAGGCCTCCTGGCCTGACCAGGGTCCCAGGCTCACTCAGTGAAGCAAACCCAGCTCTCTTCTTCCCATTCCCCATCCCCTTTTTCCTCCTTATAAAATATCAGAGTTCCTGCCAGCCCATTGAAGACTTGGAGTCACCGAATCCTTTATCTGCTTTTCCCAACACAGCCACATTCATTAACTCTGTCCTTCACCACACCTTATCTCCGATTGGTGTGCTGGTACTCCCAGAACTGGGGTGACAGGGTCACAACCAGAACCTGTTGGGGTTGGTTTACGCATGGCAGGCAGGGTCATGGGGCTGTCAGAAAGTCTTTACCCTTGTAAGTAGGAGGTTTCTGCCAAAAGTGAACGCTTTGAAATGATACCAGAGTTCATATCCTGATTCTCCCATCATCGGCTATATGCCCTTGAAACAAATGCCTAAGCACACAGTATGTAAGTACTAGCTGACACAGAAAAATGGGCATGGTGCTCTAGAGGAGTATTGAGAAATGAAGCTAAGTACTCTTGGAACTAGGTTCTCCTTTCTAAGAACCATGCTAACCTGAGTAGAATACTGTTAAAATAATACAGTCATCAAGTGCTTATATTTAGAATCCCAACAACAGCACAGTCACAGTATAGTGACATATTATGTAGTGGATAACATCACTGATATTAAAATTGTGCCCCCAAATCATGGTAGAAACAGAGAGCCCTGGGCACCTTTAAAGTTGATGACAACTGAACTTTCACTGTGATTCCCTATTGAAGAACCACTCAGGCCCT
This sequence comes from Mastomys coucha, assembly GCF_008632895.1. Taxonomy (NCBI): domain Eukaryota; kingdom Metazoa; phylum Chordata; class Mammalia; order Rodentia; family Muridae; genus Mastomys; species Mastomys coucha. Next base: position 119,771,837 of record NW_022196904.1, on the reverse strand, counting down.
TAATTAATACTTTCTGATGCTGACCACGCCTGCAAGTTGGTTATTTGGTAACTACCCCACAGAAATTGCAAAGGTGAAGAAAGTGGGGGAGGGAAAGGATTGTGCAATGGCCTCCAAGTGCCTCTTGAAATTCCTATGGGAGTCCTAATCCTTAGAGTTCTTAGTCCTTTCTTATGGCAAGGCCACACAGGTAGTGGCTCTAAACACTCTGCTTTCCTCACATGCTGGCTCCTCCTCCCATCCATCCCACCCTCCCTCCTGGGCCAGTCTCCACCCTGGCCTCCCTCTCTAGGAACACATCAATGGTTCCCATCACTTTCAAACACATCCCTGATAAGACCCTGGCGGCAAACAGTTCTACGGGTCTTTAAGCCCCGTACACATACACAGTCTGGGTTCCTGAGGGTAGGCCAAGCCCACATGGGTAGGCTCCACTGTCAACTATCCCGAGAGAGAGTCTAGAGCAACAGATGAACCAGGAAATGCCTCTATCATTTCCAAAACAATTAGTAATCTACTGTATATTAATGCCCTCTAATGTTTCAGGCCTGGTCCATGCACGGTGAGTAACCAGCAGCAAGCCTGACAAAGCCCCATAGCCACAGGATGAGCCATACAATCTAGGCCCCACAGCCCACAGGGGAACAAAGGTCTGGGACCCTGTTAAGGGCCAGGGAGATGGCTTGCTGGTCCTCCTACTCGTGCAGAAGACTGGGGTTTGGTAACCTCAGTTCCAGAGGCATCTGGTGCTCGATTCTGGTCGCTTTGGGCTCTTGCATACATGTGGTACACATAGACTCATGCAGACTCACACACATACATACATATAAATAAATAAATTGTACACATAGGCACACACACACACAATTTTGTTTGTTTGAAAGACAAGAGTTTCTCTGTATGGCCCTGGCTGTCCTAAAACTTGCTTTGTAGACCAAGCTGGCCTCAACTCAGAGATCTGCCTGCCTCTACCTCCCAAGTGCTGGGCTTAAAGATATGCAGCAAGATACCAAAGTAGTCTTTTTTTTTTTTTAAGATTTATACATTTATAATGTGTACAGCATTCTGCCTGCATGTATGCCTGCAGGCCAGAAGAGGATACCAGATCTCATTATAGATAATTATGAACCACCATATGGTTGCTGGGAATTGAACTCAGGACCTCTAGAACAACAGACAGTGCTCTAAACCTCTGAGCCATTTCTCCAGGCCCCAGTAGTAGTTTTGTAAAATGATGATAGCTAAACCAGACACAGGAGCTTGTGCCAATCCTCAGGGCACTCGGGTGTGGTGATGGTGTGAAAATCGGGCGTTCAAGATTATGCTCACCTACACATCAAATTCAAGAGCCAGCCTAGACTACATGAGATCCCATCTCTAACATTTTTAAAAAAGAATGTCTGACCTGCACGTGCCTCTGACACTCCAAGAAACAAACCTAAATTCCCTGTCTTGGTTTCAGGGAAGATGATTGCTGCCATAAAAGCATCCCTCATCAGGCAATGCTGTGGACCCCTGAGCTGCTAATTACCCAAGCAATGTGGGAAAGGAAAGTAGGTCAGACCAGAGAACAGCTCAGGGGAGAGCGCTAAGGATGTAAATACAGCTAAAGAGCGAGCAGGCTGGGCAAGGTTCTGTTCCTTTTAGCCTAACCTGCCCCACCCACCATACTGTGGTAGGCAGTGAGGAGGCTGGGTTGACCCACGAGGCCCTTCATGCAGGCTGTCATTCCATGGCACTACGGCTGCCCATTCACAGCTGAACTGTAATCCCACATGTCCAACTCCACAACCCAGCATGGTGCCCTACACTGCTGTGGTGCCACACACTTTTTTGGTGCCTGTACACCGTTCCTGGCAGACTCACCAGCTTGCCTAACACTGTAAGAGGGGGGAAGCTGTACAGCCCATCGTCATGTGAGCAGGAGCCCAGCAGGGCAATGAGGCAACAGGGACATCCGACTGTGGTCAGGAATGGCTCACTGCTGGACTCTCTCCACACAGAAGTTACAGAACTGGGCTCCTTGCTCCTGGACCTGGAGAGACACACTCTCCTGTCACCCAGCCCCACTCAAGTCCAAAAAGGTGTCTGCTACCTTAAAGGCAAAGTCCTCAGTCTACCATCATCTGGCTTTGGTCTGTCACTTGCCCCTTCCTGGGTTAGAGAAAGGGAAAGGGGGTTTCCGTGTGACCTTTTTTGGCAAGGAGACACATCAAGGCTGATCCCAGGCACATCCTGGGGGTGGGAGGTATCTGTCCCACAGCAGCCTGAAGACTTCACTTTGTCTGTTTGTGCACTACCAAGTGTCTTTACAACTCGGCACATGAGTCACAGGTTACCTATGTGTCTATCAGGTACCTCTGCTGTCTCACAATGCGTGGCACCCTTGCACACCACAGCGCCCTACACCAGATGCCGCAGGAAACCCTAGGGTCATGGGCGTCTTCAGCCTCACCATGACTAGAGAGAGGAACGATAGTCTTTGAGTCTCTTACACCAGGGCCGCAGGTATTATACTCATCTTTTATGTATCAGCTCACCCAGGGAATGTGGCTAGCTATTTGAGGCTGAATACAAGCTTCGGTGAGTCTTCAGTTTTTCCAGAAGGCTCTCTCCCCGTTTTTTGTCTTGGTGTGTGTATATGTGTACATTTGTGTATGTGTCTGTGTGTGTGAGCATGCACATGTGTGTGTGTATATGTGTGCACATGCATACGTGTGCACATGTGTTTGTGTATGTGTGTACACTGCTGGAGATGGCACCTGAGTCCTTATACTTTCTAGGCAAGCACTCTACAACTTGTCTAGATCCTCAATCCCTCCTGAGGTTTCTCTTGCTATCTCCTTGAGAAGGAGATTATCATGTCTCCCCCTTCACTCTTGTTCTCTAATTCCACGTGAGACCCTTCACGTTTCATGTCAGACTACTCTTCCTGGGAAAAACATCCCTTTGCTGCAGTTATGGCAGAGGCTTGGGGGTGAGGTCTCACTCAGAGAGAAACTAGAACATGCTAACAATTCCGTGCTGAGAGCTGAGATTCATTCTTATTTTAACATAAAGAAGCCAGGCTAGCTATAGGGCAGGAGAATGGACAAGAAGGAAAACAGAAGAGAAGGATAGAAATTGGTAATCATGGAAAATCACAGGGCTATTCAACAAGTTAAATGGGTATTGAAGAGTCACTCCCATGTAAAGAAATCAGTAATGCAAATGCCACAGAAAATTAAACACCCCCAAACTCGCCTTTAAATAAATCAACTCTACTCTTCTGAGAAGGTAACAATAGGTAACATTCTTGAGTGAACTGTTGAAAAAAAATCTATCCTCCCTGATGTTGACAAGCATCTAAACTTTCCATCCAAGCAAAAGGAAACATGGCAGAAAAGGAGTGGACACTGGGGGAGGGGAGGAGGCTGGCTCTGAAGCACTGACCTAAGCCCTTGGAGGTGGCTACACTCCAAGGAATGGTTCTAAGTACCCAACAGGCAAAGGAAAAGAGTAATCAGTTATACCACTCATAAGAATCTAGTAGACTAGAGTTAGAGACTGGGAATGTTGGCAGAGTGACTGCATAGCACACCGAAGCTCTGGGTTTACTCTCTAGCACGGATTATGGCATATACCTATAATCCTAGCACACTGGACAGTCAGGCAAGAGGATCAGAAGTTCAAAGTCATCTCCAGCCACATACATAGCAAGCTCCAGGCAACCCCAGGCCAGTTGAAATCTTTTCTTAAAAACAAGCCTTTTTTTTTTTCCCCTTTTCTTTTCTTTAAGTTTTTAAAAAGGGCTAGGGAGGGCTGGAGAGATAGCTCAGTGGTTAAGAGCACTGACTACTCTTCCAGAGGTCCTGAGTTCAATTCCCAGCAACCACATGGTGGCTCACAACCATCTGTAATGGAATCTGATGCCCTCTTCTGGTGTGTCTGAAGACAGTTACAGTGTACTCATATAAATAAAATAAATTTTTTAAAAAAGGGGGGAGGGCTAGGGAGATGTCTCAGTGGATAAAACACTTGGCACACAAGTGTAATGACTGGACTTCAGATCTGCAGAACCCATGTAAACTCTGGGTAAAGCCTACCTATGATCCCAGCACATTGAAGGCAGAGACTGGCAATTCCCAGAGCAACTGGCCAGACTAGCCAAAACGGCGAGCTCCTAGTTCAACAAGAGACTCGGTCCCAACATATAGTGTACAGAGTATCTAGGAAAGACACTCAAGGTTAGCTTCCAACCCACTCCCAAGGCTAGGTACATGTGTACCTACACACATGTGAACACACACATACACGCCTTTAATCCCAGCACTCGGAAGGCAGAGGCAGGTGGATTTCTGAGTTCAAGGCCAGTCTGGTCTACAGAGTGAGTTCCAGGACAGCCAGGGCTACACAGAGAAACCCTGTCTCGAAGAAAAAAAAAAGAAGAAGTAACAAGAACAAGAATCACTCTGTGGATGAACACCTTTTTTTGCTATCGACATTGTACTCTCTCCTAAGTCCTCTGCCAGGGAACTGGATGTATACAGTGGAACATGACTTCTACACTATCCTACCACCAGCCCAGTATTTAGCAGGCACACCAGGAGCTACTGAGCTGCCCCCTGCAAACCATTTCCTAGGGAGGTAAACAGAAGTCTTTTAGATACTTAGAACATTGATGAATTGGCCAGATATTTAAAAAACAATCTAAGCACAATGAATCCCTTAGACTGGGTTCAGTACATAATCTTGCTTGCTGTT
>NW_022196904.1:119750206-119766053 GCF_008632895.1 Mastomys coucha | reverse complement strand
TCAGATTTTACACCACTCGTGTGTAGTCTGTTTGTCAAAGCCGAATCCCGTGCCCACCTGGCCAGAGCCCATCGTCCCGTGGAATAAGGGACCCCGCAAGAAACCCCGGTCCGTGGCAGTAAGTCTAGTTGCTCCATTCTGGACTGAGAACCCTACCTGCCAAGTCTCCATAGCAACAAGGTGTGATGTGATATCTGACTAGTTGCTCCACCCTGGGCTGAACATCCCCACCTTTCATATCTCCATAGCAACAAGGTTACATACAGGGAAGCAAAAGAAACTACCAGGACATTTTTGTTGGCAAAGCCCCTGATAAACATGATCACTTCTCAACTGGCTCTTTCTTTTCAGTAGCTTTGTGGGAGATGTTCACTGCCAGTGGCCACAAGACAGAGCCATAGCCTAGCACAAGAGACATGAAAGAAATACTGGCAAAAGACTCAGTGCCCACCAAAAGCCCTTGAGGAAGGACACCATCAAAATCTACAGCAGCAGTTCTCAACTTGTGGGTTGCGACCACCACAAGGTTGAATATCAGTCATCCTGCATACCACATATTTACATTAGTATTCATAGCAGCTGCAAAATTACAATTAATGAAATAGCAACAAATAATTTTATGGTTGGGGTCACCACACCATGAGAAGCTGTATTAAAGGGTCTCTCAGCCTTAGGAAAGTTGAGAACCACTGAGTTGCAGCTGATTAAAATAAGTCAGTCATTCTTAAAGTCTCAAACATTTCCCCGACTATTGATGGCAAAATCTGGATTCATTCAGGGGATTCATTCTAAATGGCTCTTCTCAGGCAATGATTTTCTTCAGCCTTTACCAGACATCCTTTCCTGGAACTAACTTTATAGACCAGATCCCTAAATAAAAACAAGCAGGTTGACCCAAAACAGGCTTTTGACTCAGTAAACCCACTGCCCTAAGTCCAGGTTCCTACTTAGAAATAAAATCAATTTTTTTTTCTTCTTTACCAGTGGACTCACCTGGGCCAGGTGACTGCTTCTGTCTAGCTTCGAAAACACAGCCATTGCTGGCCATCTTTCTCCTCGGTAGTAGCCTTTTACACTAAGAGTTTCAGACGCATGCTACAGTCTACGTTCTTAGGAGAGCTTTAACTGCTTTGACTGTAGCTGTGTGGATCCTCTGAGTTCCTCTGGCTCTTAAGCCTCCTGGCCTTGGAGACCTTTTGTACTAGGAATAAAAAGGTCTTTTAAGAAGAACATTACGGTGTGAGCAGAACCGGGAATGGATACGGCCAGGAAGGACGCAGGGCTGGTTTCCCCAGCCAGACTGGAGAAACAGGCTAAGCGTGGTCACCTGGCCATCTCCAGGACAAGGGATTCTTAGGGGCTGCAGGGAAGCCACTCAGCATGAAAGGGCCTCCCAGAGGAGCATGCTAAATAGCAAATCCAGAAGGCCCAAGCCTTGTGCCTTCCCTCCAATGAGAGCAGAGAGACAGCATCCTGTGCAAGCCTCAGAAGCCATCAACACAGCCTGGCACAGTGCCACCCCTGCTTGTGAGCAGTGCAGTAGAAACCAGGCTCAGAACTGCTGACTCAAGGCTCCCTGAAGAAACAGAAATCCAGAGCGCCAGGCCAGAAATAGTAGCCATGAGAATCTACCGAGAGCATGTCTGTGGGCAGAGTGAGTAAATGAGTGTGTCAGCATATGCATGGTGTGTGTGTGTGTGTGTGTGTGTGTGTGTGTGTGTTACCAAGTCCTAAAAAAATCACCTTCTTTCCATAAAGATCCCAGGAACCCTGTCTGTAATCTCTCCTCATCCTTGTCCCCATGGCCGGATGCACGAGCATACAACTGCCTGGAGATGCAGGTTGTTTTGCTCCCTCTTGAATACTTAGCTCTTTTTTTTTTTTTTTAAAGATTTACTTATTTATTTTAGGTAAATGAGTGCTCAATCTGCATGTACACTTACATGCTAGAGGGGAGATCAGATCACACTATAGATGCTTGTGAGCTACCATGTGATTGCTGGGATTTGAACTCAGGATTTTGGAAGAGCAGGTAGTGTTCTTAACTTCTGAGCCATCTCTCCAGCCTGAATACTTTGCTCTTTAGAAATTGATTTGTACACATGAAGACAATTGTCCTGTAACCTCAGAGTGACCCGAGTCTTGCCCTGTCTTGCTGACCTTATGGAAATGTTGGGGAAGATCCCGGGGTATAGTCTCAAACAACATATGGACGCCATCTGCAGGGTCACCACTCCATCTCTAGCACCTGGCTTCAGGCTTAGTCAGAGGAGACACTCCATAGACATGAGTGGATGGGTGAATGAGGAAATGAGCCATAGGACAGGCTCAGGTCCTCTCTAGCACATAGCTACCACCATAGTTCAGGCCAACACTGTCGCCTACCTGGACCATAGTGACAGCCACATGTTCCTCTGACCTCTGACCTCTCCTTTCCATCTATCCTCCTCTCCTATCAGAAATCACCCTGAATTAAATTCCATCTCAACGCTCCCTTGCCTGAAGAGAATAGATGGATTTCCTTTCTCAACATCTTGGGTCCCAGTAACCCCCAAGACCAACTATAAGCTTCCTGTCATTCTGGAGCTAACCTGCAACTGTGCCCATGATCTAGGTACCCTCCATCAAGCCTGCCTGGCTTCTCCTATCTGCTGCAGTCTGCAGGCTGCTCCACACCCTCAGGTTGTCTTTCTTCACTCTTTATTCTCACCAAGAACCTGATCACATTATGAACCCCTCTGAGCTATTTGCTTCATATATATTTGATTATCACTTTGAGCCCTGTGAGGTGGTTACTACTACCCTCATTTTAAAGATAGGTAAACTAAGGCTCAGAGTGGTCAGGTAACTTGTCCAGTGTCACACAGATTAGAAATAGACCAAAGGACATGTCTCTCTTGCTCTACACTCCTTCCCTACTCCATATCGTAGAGTTGTAACTGGCCTGGAAGACATAAAGGTATTTTAAAAAGACACATCTGTCAGTGTATCAGGCTATTGAAACTAAGAGCCCCAAAGAAATAGGTTTCCCCAGGAATCTCACGCTGAGGAGAGAGCCAGAGGAGGGGAACTTGCCTCCCTGGGTTGTATTTTATACAACTTTCTATAGACTTGACAGATGCCATACAGGATGAGACAGAAGCACAGATGGTGATGGGTCTGTGTGGGCAGGACCTTGACTGGGACTGCTCATAAGCCATGTCCTAGATCCTGTATTTAAACTGCGATCTCACTTCAAGATCCCAAAGACAGGCTTGGGATGGGGCAGAGAGGCTCACTGGATCTCGTCTCTCTTCCCAATGTGGCTAATTTGAATAGATCTCTATTATTGTTATTATTATTATTATTATTATTATTATTATTATTATTATATTTAATTTTGCTTTCTACTCTAAGTTTGACTCTTTTAGTGGGCTTACTGAGGACAAGCAGCTGGACCTGGCTTGAGGCACAAGTTATGACCTCCAAGTTTGATACCAGAGTGTAGAACAGATTCAAGTAGGATATGGCTGCTAAATCACTGGGTAAGTGGGTGGATGAGTGGATGAATGAATGGATGCGTGGGTAGATGGGTGGATAGATGGAGAGGTGGATGATTCCCTTCCAGGCTACTCTAGAACCTCAGAATCCAGCCCAGAGGGGCACAGGGTGGAGGTTCAACAGCTTTCCTCCAGCTGGGCTCCACCCATCAGGACTAGGGTTACTGTGTTCCCAGTCCCACCTCTCATCCCCTCTCCGACCAAGGGAGCAGTGGCAGGGGAGGGATCCTAAGGCCACTCTTCCCCAACTGTTTCCAGAGAAACGAAGCTGCTTTGGACTGTACCCCTTCCTTCTAGAGAGGGAAGCAAAGCTTCCCTTTGCCCTGAGCCCCCAGATGAAGCCACTGAGGTCGACTTGCTCAGTGAAAGCAGACGCACACAGCAAAACCTAGGTACCTAGCAGCTCTCTACTCATGAAACGGAGATAAAGCAGGAGCCAGAAAGCCTGGGTGGCCTGCCTGTGTTTGTCTCAGTGGGAGGGAGATGTTGTAAGTTCGTGCCTAGGATGACATGAAACAGAGGATCTCAGTACAGAACAATGGCTGGAACCTGGCTTATGGGACACTGGAATAGACCCCAGTCTGGTAGGCACAGGGTCTAGATGACAGAGACTCCCCAACAATCCAGCCTTTCCTGACATCAGAAGATTATGCAAGTCTGCTATTGTTTGTGTATACTTTGGTTGGTCCCCACAAACCCACACAGGAGTTTCATCCTCAAAGCCACGGCTAAGGGTGATTTAGAGGTGGTAACTTGGGAATATACTTCGGTTCAGATATTAGTGTAGAGAGCCCTCTGATTAAGTCTTGGACAGAGCCTAGACAGACTCTTGCATGTGATGCTCTGTGGTGAAGCAGCCAAGAGAGTTGGAGGCATGCTTTCCAACACCCATGCCTTCCTGTTTGGACATTCCGCCTCCAAATTGGTTAATTAAATAGATGCCTCTTCTTGATAAAGTTACCCTGCCTTGGGTATTTCATTATAATAGCAACCAACAGAAAACCTAATCAAGACTCTACTTACAACATGAATTACTAGGGTGAGGAGATCACAAAGGGGCTGAGTGAGGCTGCGCAGTGGTTCCCACGGAACTCCAGTCTCGGCTTCGGAGAGAAGCAAAAGCCCTGTTCTCCTCTCACTCAGGAAAAGCTCTTGAGTTTTGGCAAGCTTTGGTAGAGGGATGGAAGCTATTTGGGCTACACGGCAACAGTGTGTCAGAAAGCTTGGCAAGCCTACAGGCTGTGGTTTAGGGCAGCATTTCCCATAGTGCATTGCTCTCTGGGGCCCCTTCATGGACACTTTACCCCTGAGAGAGCTGAGCTGCCTCTCCAGACTGCTTTCTCTGGGCTTGTTCAGGTAGGTAGTCCAAAGCCAGGTTTCCAAGCCACTGACTCTTAAGAAATGGATGTCCCCAGAAGGGACAGTGAGAGATCAGGTTGGAGCTCAGGGGTGATACTCGGTTGGGCCTATGTGCCAACATACCAAGCTTTTGGCCCAAGGTCTGCAATGTTAGCTCAGGTTGCACTCCCACGAAAGAGGGCTTCCACCTGGCATCTCTAGCCTCTCATAGCTCTCCCAACAGCACAGGAAGGTCAGGAGAAGGCCTCAAGAGGGCCATGCTGGAGGAGACAGTAGTATGGCCAGAAGCATGACATAGCAGTCACCATCTCTCCCCCGGGAGAAGCTTGTGGCTTCAGGATGGTTTGTTCAGCAGAACGCTAAGTCCTCTCTAAGTGGGTTCCCCTTCCTCTCTGTTCAAGGTACATCTGTTCTCCACACGCATGTGGCCAAATGATCACCAGTGGGTACAAGGGAGCGGGGAAGAAAGCTATTTGCCTGGAGTATGGGGTTGTAACAGCATGTCCACAGCAGCCTCCAGAAGCGGGAGGCTGCAGAAGGTGCCCAGCAGGCTTGCAATAACTGAGCAAGCATCCACAAAACTAATGAGATGTGCCTTTTTCCAGGACACCAGGTCTTACTGCTGGCTTTCCCCTTCCAAGTCCTAACATGGAGAACAAAGCCACGGCCGTGGGGCCTGTGGTTGCCTGTGCCTCATGAAAACACAGGAGGCAGCTGGCCCTGACAGAAGAACCTCCACGGAAAATGGAAACAGAGCAGGGATACGACCTCTATCCTGTAGCCAAAAGAACTTCAGACTCTGGCCAGGCTGGTGAATCAAACCTTCCATTTCAATGAGATGAAGTGCTAATTTGTGTATTATTGAAACTAGAGTTGGCCCAACCAAGGACTCATTGGATGGAGAAAGACATGATTTACATGGACGCCTGCATTCAGGCACTGGCCTTATAATTAACAACATGGAGACAGAGAGATGGAGGGCACCCTTACACAGGCGACGGGAGCCCAGAAGGCCCATGCTGTGTGTGCAGCTGAGCCAGGGTATGAAGCCCCTGGGCACATCAACCATCAATCCTCAATCGCCTGCCTCCCTGACAGGCAGCTACCAAGGCCTTTTAAAAATGCAAATCTGATCACATCACTGTTCTGCCCAGGGGCTTCTGGGCACACTTAAAAGGCAGGCAAGGAATCCCAGGGCTAAAGCTGTGTGCAACGAAATACAGCAGCCTTGGATTAGAGCCCAAAGTATAAAATAAATACCCATGAGTCCACACTGAGATAAATAAGTGATTGAATACATTAGTAAATGTGGGAGAAGAGACTAACCTCCCATGCAAAAGGATCATAAATAACTTATGTAGGCCTCCCCCCAGCAGAAGGGAGAAGAGTTCCTGCCCTGCAGTGGGGCAGCACACGCTGACATCCTCGCAGAGGCTGTGGGACAGTCAAGGAAAGCCAGCCAGCCAGCCAAGTCAACACCAATAGCCATCGGCTGTGCTGACACTGGGACCCTCCATTTTATAAAAATGATACCTTTAGGCCCGAGAGTTGCCTCAGCAGTCAGATGTGCCTATCGTACCACCTGACTGTAATCCCTGGAACCCATGTAAAGGTACAAAGTGAAAACCAGCATCAAGAAGCTGCACCAACCAAAGAATACACATGGAACGACCGACCCATGGTGCTGGCTACATATGTGGCAGAGGATGGTCTTGTTAGACATCAGTGGGAGGAGATGCCCCTTGGGCCTGAGGGTGTTCAATGCCCCCCTCCCCCGTGTAGGGAAGTGCCAGAGCGGGAGGATGGGAGTGGGTGGGTGGGGGAGCACCCTCATAGAAGTGGGGGGTGGGGAGGGGACGTGGGAGAGGGGGCATTCCGAAGGGGAGACCTGGAAAGGGGAAACCATTTGAAATGTAAATAAAGAAAATATCCAAAACAAACAAACAAACAAGCAAGCAAGCTGTCCTCTGGCCTCCGAATAAACACTGTGACATGTGCTTTATATTTAAAGCAAAAAAGACTTATTTTTGTTTTGTGTTTGTGCATGTTTTGTCTGCACGTAAGTGAAGCATGTGTATGCAATGCTGACAGGCACCAGAAGAGGGCAGTAGATGTCTTAGAACTGGAGTTATAGGCAGTTGTGAGCCAGTATGTGGGTGCTGGGAACTCAACTGGGCTCCTCTACAGAAGTAGCCAGTGCTCTTAACTACTCAACCATCTCTCCAGCCTTTGTTTTGTCTTGTTTTGTTTTTTAAAAGGAACAAAAGAAAGTGATACTTTGAACCCTTCATCTTCTTCCAAAACTCATGGCTGCAGTCTAACCATAAGAAAGACATCAACCGCCAGGCAATGATGGCGCATGCCTTTAATCCCAGCACTTGGGAAGCAGAGGCGGGCAGATTTCTGAGTTCAAAGTCAGCCTGGTTTACAGAGTGAGTTCTAGGACAGCCAGAGCTATACAGAGAAACCCTGTCTTGAAAAACCAACCAATCAACCAAACAAACAAACAAAAAAAAGAAAGACATCAACCAAGTTCCAGTTGAGTGGTACTCTGACCAGAACTGTTTGAACTTATCAAGGTTACCAGATAAGACAGACCTGAAAACTGCCACAACCAAGGGGCACGTAGGGAGAATAAAGGCAACAGTGTCCAGACTGACATCTGGGACAAGAAAGGGCATTAAAGGCAAACTACAGAACTCCACATAATGGAGACTATAGTTAACAAGAATGTACCAATATGGGGTCAGTAACAGTGTCACATTGGTACAAACAATACTATCAGCAGAGGGAACTATGGGTTAAATAAATAGAATAGCACTTTTTATCTTCTATATTCTTCGGTAAACCAAAACTGTATTTAAAAAAAGGTAACCACCTGGCCTGCCTGCTGAGCCTCGATCCACTCCCCTTAGAGGCTGCAAGCTCCAGCCTCTACTCTCTAAAGACCCTTTAGCTCTGCTCCCCTGCCATGCACGCCTCCTCAGCCCCCAGGGTCCGCACGCATGTAGATACTCCCTAGGCAATAGTTATTCCTTCCACAGAGTCCTCAGCCCACACAGAATTAACCCTACTGAGCCATCATGTCCCGGGAGAGCATCATCCTGTCTCCAGAGACCTCAAGGCTCCACAGGGCCAGGCAGTATGTATCTTCTAGACCTGTGCCCTGTCCCTGGCATGGTGCCTAGCCAGAGCAACTCAAGTCCGAGAGTCTGGCTCTCAGATACATAAACAACGAACAAGATGGGAAAAGTGCTGGAATGGAAAATCCAGGAAATAATCATTCCAAGGCACACCACAGTCATCTTAGTGCAATCTGTGTGAGAGCTTTGGGAGTCTTGGACACGGAACAAGTGGGTAGCTCACATCTCTTAGGCCCAGGAAGCAGGAGGTAAGCTCTGCATCCCCAGGAACTGGCTGCATCAGACAGTCACCCTTGGATAAATTTGACATGGTCACATAACCACAACAATAGTCGAGATTCAGGACAAGCTATAATGTTACAGTGAAGATCTCCTTTTAGCTCCCACCCTGGCCACCATAATACTTCCCATTCCTTGTAGTTTTGCCTTCCCCACAGTCTCCTGGAAGTGGAAACCTACAGAGGGAACATTCTCACTCACAGACTATCGGTTCTGCCTCTCGGGAGTTCTTGCCTTGCATACTGCATCCCTGCTACAGATGAACTAGCCGCTTCAGGAAGCCAGGCTACCAGCCAAGCAATTACAGACATGGTGTCAGTGCCTTGCTGGCGCCCTCCTAAACCCAGCTCACCCCAGGACAGAGAGAGTGAGACCACCCAGGCTCGCTCTCTCCTGGGCAGCTGCTATAGGAGCAATGCTTGTAGATTACCTGTGTATGTTCTTGGGCGGGTGTTGGCAGGAGGCAGTGGGGGCTTCTACTCCAGGACCAGCTGTGGAAGAAGCTGAGGTTGCATGTTCTGGGACCAGAGGAGCAAGACTTGCATGGGCAACAGATGGGGAGGCGCTGGGGACACAAAGGGAGAATTATTTCAAATGGAATTCGGCTCATTAATGGCACATTCATCCGTCCTTTCTCACCCCACCCAAGCCACCCACATTTATGGAGTGGACTATTTAAAGACATAGTGCACTGCTCCTTGGGCTCCCCTGACTTATACATGGTGGAGGCTACAGCCTCCAGTTCCAAGTTCCTCCCTCATTCGACTCCAAACAACAACAACAACAACAACAACAAAACCCTGGGAATTCATTAACTGCTCAAGTGTTTTCTTGTCTGAGGTTTGTTTGAAGATTTTTATATAAAAGTATTCTAACAGTTTAGTGCATGCAATGAAATTCTGAGTTGAAAATTAAAACACAGTTCTGTAAATTCTCCACAATTTGCCCCCAAATTTCAAGAGAGAGAAAAGTATGGGTGTATGAGCTATTGGGTTACTGAGGGACCTGTACTGGGGTCGGGGGTGGGGGTGGGGGGGCTAGGTGACAGCTCTGCCTAGGGCCCAGAAGGATTATGAAGGCAAGTAGCCTTCATATGGTAGACGTCTGCCCCCTCCTGGACAGCCAGGGGACCTGCCAGTGTGCAGCGGCCTCACAGGATACGCCTGGAAACACAAGCCTTTTAAAAGGCACCAGCTCGGAGCCTAAGAAGTTCTAACTATCTGTTCTGGCAAAAAGCAAGGCATCTGCAGCCTGGGAACTGGTTTTCAATTTTTCCAGCTCCTGCAGCCAGCCACAGAGCTGTCAGCCGGGAGCTGGTCAGCTGACAGCCTCTCAAGAGCCAGGCTGGAGCTTGGTGACTCCGAGGCAGGGCCTGAGACCCAGGCTGCAGGGGCAGCTGGAGTCTGAGGCTTTGCAGTCTGTGGTGCAGGATCCCTTCTTCTATTAGGGGCAAATAACCATAGGAGCATTGGTTTCAGAGTCACTGTGCCATGCTCGGAGCCAGCCTTGCAGGCTCTGCCTCCAGATCAAACCTGGCTCTGAAAGACAGCAGCCACTGCATTAGGTGCCCAACCCCTAAGCCCCGGAAAAGGGAATGCTCATTCCTACTTAAAGCCCCGTGGTGATTTAGCAGGCTCCACAGAATCAACTCCTGCTTTGTCCTTCCCTCCCTCCCTTATGGCTCTGCCCAAGCCTCTTTTGTTCCCATAACAGGCCTAACTCCTGGGCAGGCAGCTCCTCCCTTGGTAAGCTAGCAATACTTCACCCTCTCGTATCTAGCCCACTTCCTAACAGAGTCATATGCACACCTCCATGTGGCTGCACTTGTCCCGTCTTCCCCTACCTGTCCCATCTTCCCCTACCCTTGGAAGATAGACCATGAAAACCAGGAGCCTACAAGACTGACTAGAATTCAATAATTATTGAGAGTTAGATATTTCAGGTCCAAAATAAAATTGTCTTGAGCCATCTTAGCTTCTAAATAGACATCTATCTACCCACCTATGTGGTGATCCATCATCCTTAAAACCAAGGTAAATTGTTTGGAATATTCAGACAGACCTCTAGCTTCCTTCCACAAACCCAGAAGCTAAGATAGCATCCGAGGCTGTAACAGATTTCTCCACTTCACTGTACCTGCCTACCTGATGTTCCCACCAATGGACCTGAAAATTGTCTTGATTCATGACTTTCTTTGTTCTGTTACTATAGAAACATCATGAGGCTACATCCATGTTGATACATAGAATTTGGGTTAACCTAAATAAACTTCTATTTTATTCTTACTCCCTTTGATGTGAGAGCTGTGGTGGGGTTTTCGGGTTTTTGTTTGTTTTGGTGTGTATATGTATGTACATGCATGCATGCATATGTGTGTTTGTGGGTACACACATGCATTTGCCACAGCACACACATATGGATATCAGTGGACAACTAACTCAGACTGCCAGGCTTCATAGCAAGTGCCTTTACCAGCTAATCATCTCTTCAGACCCACTAGCTGTGCTTCAGCATTGACAGCACCCATATCTGCGCTCTGCTCCCCAGTGATCCAATATCTAGACAGGCTATGAGCAGGAAGCAGCAGCAACATCACGCGTGAAGAAAGAGCCCGTGACATCTACGGGCTGAGAGAGAGCTGGAAGTCACGTTGCCAGCTCCTCAAGGGCCCCACAAGGTTGGGGATAGAGGGAGTGGATCCTAGAAAGCTATGATCCTTATAGGACCTTAGAAGCTAACCCACAGTGAATAAAAACTGAAAGATAAGCCAGGCATGGGGGTCCACACCTATAATCCCAGCGCTTGGGAAGCCGAGGCCTCAGAAGCATCAGGACCTCTGTGCCAATCCTAGGCTACACAGTAAATCCTTGTCTCAAAACAAAACACAAGAAAGAGTGGCTGCAAATGAACAAGGCAAACTGCTGAAGGCTGTTTAACCTACTTCAGAGAGAGCCATTCTGAACAGCCCTCATCCAGGCTTACAATCAGTGGCAAGCCAACTGCTGGTGGGCACACCTTTAATCCCAGCACTCAGGGAAGGCAGGTGGGTCTGTGAGTTCAAGGTCAGCCTAGTCTACATGCTGAATGCCAGAACTGCATAGACTGTTTCAAAGCACGGGGGTGGGGCTAGGGGGTGGAAATAAAGCACATTGCTAGTCTAATTTCAGCTTTCTCCAGAGACTCTTTATGAATCCCAGGCAGATTTAACTTAATTAAAGGTACACAGACAGATGAGGTGGATGAAGCGGTTGTTGCTTACAATTGTGCTACTTTAAGGGTTCACGACATTAGGTTGTGAGGGAACCACACAGGTTGTGTAACCACATAGGTTGTGTTACCAGAGGGTGGGGAAGATGGCCTTGGACCTGTGGTCCCAGGACAGCTGACAGCTGAGGATGGACCATGGATGCCCTTAGACTTTAGCTATTACTGTTGCTCTCAAGAATGCCATGAGGCATTTTCCAGCATCACCCAGGCGACAACATCTCTTCAGTTTAGTAGTCTGGACAGCCTACTTGTCCTTAAGCCAGCATATTCCCAAAGGACCACCAGGCAGCTCCCTCCTCTCTTCCCCTCTAACTGGCCTCCTCCTCCTCCATAGCCACACCCTTCCTGCCCTGGCCAGTTCCCACTAGCTGAAGGCACCAAACAAATGACTCAACAGCCCAATTAAGAACGGAGCCTCCTCCCCACCGTAGCCAGTTCTTGGCCCATCCATGACTGAGGTAGTCAGGCCCCAACAAGGGAAGCTGAGTGACTCACTACCACACTTGAGCACCATAACCCCTCCTGACCCCTCCCTTCTCTCTGTGTCCTCTTCAGCCCCTCCTCTCCTCTCGAGCCTCCTCCTCCTCTTCCTAGTCTGGACACTGACACCGGAAGTCAGGACTGTGAGATTTTCCTGTTCTCAGAGGCTCAGGATCCCTGATCACCTTTTCCACTGAGTCACCACCTCCTTCTTCCGGAATCAGTCCTCTCTTGTCCAGCCACCTCTGTGGCCCAGGCCTTCCTCATCTTAGCAGAACTCCTGGGGTATCCAGGAGTAGATACCTCAGGATTTGTCCCCCTAGGTTCAAGTTCCCTCAGTCACCAGAAGGTCCAGCTCAAGTCTGGTCAGGACGTTACCTCACCTAAAACGCTCTCCAAGTCCTCATGAGCCCGCAGGTGAGCCACACACAGGCCCATCTCCACAACTCCCTGCTCCACACAGCAGAGGAATCCTTGAGTCTCCCAAGCAGTACCTTAGCCTATTTAGCCCTCCATCTGGAGGGGGTCTTGGAGTCCTCACCTGAAAGGGAGACAATGGCTACCAGGCCCTCTGAACATCTGGTAGTTCTCTGAAAGCATGCTTACTCTCCTGCTAGACCAGGAGCCCAGAGGAGGCAAGAGTCTCTGCCATCATGGGTGAGGCACACTGAAGAACATTCCACAAGCAGCAGCCCCTTCCATCCCTTACCCAGAAGCACAACCTCTCAGGCCACTGAATGTGGAGCATGTGTTCTGTGTCCTGGGAAAAGCAGACCAGGCCATGGAGTCTACACGTAAAAATGTAACTAAAGGCAGGGTAAACTGCCCGCCATGATCTAACAAGCGTCAGGAATTCGAGAAGCAGTCAGCCACAGGGCCTTCTCAGTGTGGCACTGGGAGTGACAGTTCTTGGAGTCACATACCCAGAGAGCCTGCCCTAGGCCTAGATCCGAAATGGACCTTAAGTGCACTCCCTGCTCCCTCCCACTTCCTGAGAGAACACTTGGCTGCAGACAGGAAGGCGGTAGCAGTTCCTGGTCAACAGCCTTGGCCAGCTCCTGTCTCTGTTTAGCCCCACATAGCCAGCCATGACCATCTTAAAGACATCATTCTCAGGAAGGCGGCACTTTATAGCTGGGAGCTGCTGCCCAGCACCACACTCCCAGCCAGTGCTGGGTCCCCCGGGTGTGTCCACCAAATCCTGCACAAAGAGGGCAGAGCCCTTCAAAATGGACTCGATTCCATTTCTACCTTCTCATGGCGCCTTCAGAGTAGTCCCGCTGTCCTCTGAAAAAGGGTGGACAGGGAGGTATGCAAAGTCCCTCTGGTTGCAAATATCCATGATCCTTTCTTCCCATGGAAGGGATTAATTAATGTTTTCCAAACCATAAGAGTAATAAGGAAGCCAAATTCAATAATTTTTTTTTTTTTTTTTTTTGGTTTTTCAAGACAGGGTTTCTCTGTGTAGCCCTGGCTGCCCTGGAACTCACTCTGTAGACCAAGCTGGCCTCGAACTCAGAAATCCTCCTGCCTCTGCCTCCCATGTGCTGGGATTAAAGGCGTGCACCACCACCACCCAGCTAGGAAGCCAAATTCAAATTCATGCAGAGCGTTCCTAATTTTGGAAGATAAAGAGAAAATCTAATTTAATTTAAACTTTTTTTTTTTTTTAAAGAATTGAACTGACAACTAGAAAAGACATAAACCACCCTGATTTAGCAGCCAGCCAGGATTTATCCTCAATCAAGATGTTGTTAAGCCCAGCTAGACAGGACCTTTGGCCGTCTAGGACCACTACCGGCAGGTCACTGTCCCTGAACTGGCATTTTGCCAAGGTCCAGTGCAGCAACTGGTTCCTTTTGCAATTCGGCAGCCATGCTAACCTGCCCACAACAGAGAATTCAGTTGAGTGACTGGTGTGCAGACCTGGAGGGTGACCGCCCAGCTACAGACAGGGAGAGCCCGTCCCCAACACTTATTCTTTGATTCCCTGTTCTGGGCTTTTGAGTCCTTCTTGGCAGAGTTCCCGCTGAACTGATAGCAAATTTCATTTCAGAAATCAGCTGGGGCTGCCAAATGAAACCCCTGTCCCAGGACAAAGACCAGAGTGACTCCAGCTGTCACAAGAGGATGATAACGGCCCCCAAGGTACAAGCGGAATACATCATGACCTACTGGGCCAGATGGCCATCTTATCTCCCATTTCACAGCACCGTCTGGAACGCATTTAACACACAGCCTTCCCTTACAGGCTCTTGATATTTTTCATCCTCGAATCCCCAAGTGCACACACAATCACTCACATAACAGGGCAGGCCTTAGGGCCACAGATTTGGCTCAGACTGAAAGTGAGGAACAAGCTGCACAAATGGGAAAGTGCTCTGAAATTTCTGCTGTGATAAACACTGGACATTCTGCCTGTGGTGTGAACTGTGGAGCAGGGAGCAGAGCTGCGACCTCTGGAAAGGTCCAAAGCCTGACCGGAGAGGTGCCACATATCCAGATATTTCCAGTCTCTTAATGAGACCTACTTACACATGAATACCAGTTCCCCAGGCTGTAGAGTGTATAAACATCACCATCATGCTGATCTGCAGATTTCAAAGAGTGGAGATGGGGGGCAGGGCAGGGGAATGGCAGGTCAATTCCTCCCCTGGGTTTTACCCATTCTCCCTGCCCCCAAGCCTGCACCCAAAAGGAAGGACAGTATCCTCCAGCTTAGCCCAAGCAGAACTTCAGTCAAAAGAAAATAGTAACTCGAAGAAAAATCATGAACATCATCATCCCCAAGCGATAGGAGAGAGGTAGATTGTGCTTGAAGGTCTCCAGTTCTCACTGCTGTCACTAGCAGCTCGCTGGGGTTCCTGTTCATATGTCTCCTTGTATGCCCCGAACACATGATGAACATACAAATAGATACATAGGGGGCAGGAGATATGGCTCAGCGGTTAAGAGCACCAGTTGCTCTTCCAGAGGTCCTGAGGTTCAATTCCCAGCAACCACACGATGGCTCACAACCATCTGTAATGGGATCTGATGCCCTCTTCTGCTGGTGTATCTGCAGGTATGCATGCAGACAGAGCACTCATATACATAAAATAAATAAATCTTAAAAAAAAAAAATTAGGCACAGAGAACAGAAAGAGGCTGGTCTCTGATGTCAAGGACATTTGTGCACAAAACTCAAAAGTCCCTACACAGAATAAATAGCTCACAAATCTCAAAATATCAAACAAGAACAACGCCGCTTTTTAGGATTAGCCATTCAAAACTGTCAGTATTTGACAACTGCCAATCTGGGATCTCATGATCTAGTGGCTACCGGCTGGGAACACAAAGGTTATAAACAAACAAGGGGCCCTCACTCAGTGCACTGGGCAGAGAGCACGCAGCCCTGCAAGGCAAAGGAGCCTCTTACAGAACTCTGTCCTTCAGGATGGATAATTCCTTTTCTACATTAAAAAACAACTTCTCTACTTTATGATCCAGTAACTAACTGTCTGATTATTAAACAAAGATTCAGCTAACCTTTTGGGAGACAGTCAAATCTGCTCAAAGACAAAGAATTATATTGTGCAAACTGATAAAAACCAAACCCATATATGATTTGGAAACAAAGGAAAAAACAGAAGCAGGAATCCTGGGTTTCCTCAGTCTCAAAAACAAGGCCACCATGCCCACCAGTGCCACGGCAGCTCCCAGGGCCACCATGCCCACCAGTGCCACGGCAGCTCCCAGGGTGATGCCTCCCAGGGCCATGGCAGCTCCCAGGGCCATGAT
>NW_022196904.1:119748642-119750196 GCF_008632895.1 Mastomys coucha | reverse complement strand
AGCTTCAGCCACCAACTGCTGGCCCAGGAGTCTGTAATCCTGAGTTCCTGTGACCAGGACAAGATTGCCTGTACCTAGTGTGTACCACACGTGTGCCCCAGAGCAGCAGCGGGAACACCCCTGGGGACTGGAACCGTCCAGATTCTAAGTAGACTTCGGTGGGGCAGCTGTCAGTCTCTCAGCAGTTGCTCTGGTGGACCGTAAGTCTGGCATGGAGCAGGTAGTTGAGTAGTTTTCCAGTGGTGTTGATGGGACCTCTCAGGATCCAAGGAGAGACCACCTGCTGGGATTCCAGACTGAGAAGAACCAGGAGCCAAATGGATCCTGATGTGACCTTAATACCCTGCTCCGCCACTCACAAGTCACAGCTCTGAAAGGCTTCTCTGGGAAAACCATCCTGGCTCCCCCCACCCACCCCCCTTTTTGAATGAAAACACAGAACAGATAGGAGTGCAAATGGCTGTGGGCAATCTAGTCATTTGTAAAGTGTTCTAGAGAACTTGGGCCCAGGTTTCTGGGTCACCCAGACGCGTCAAAGCAGAACTGAAACCGAAGGGAGTCAGTATGGTGCCGCAGAGAGGACACTGAAGAAGAGGCTTTCATTTCATCTGAGGAATCCCTTGGAGAGCGTGACAGCTCCCTTCCTGGGAAGAGCACAAGAAACTCCTCTTTGACTCCAGAACTTCAACAGGCACCCTGAAGGCAGAGGAGGGGCCTGACTCTTCTCTCCCTCTTTTTTTTTTTTTAATATTTATTTATTTATTTTATGTGTATGAGTACACTGTAGCTGTACAGATGGCCATGAGCCATCATGTGGCTGCTGGGAATTGAACTCAGGGCCTCTGCTTGCTCCGGCCCGACTCGCTCCGGCTGTAGCTGTCTTCAGATAGCACCAGAAGAGGGCGTCAGATCTCATCACAGATGGTTGTGAGCCACCATGAAGTTGCTGGATCCAAACTCAGGACCTTCGGAAGAGCAGCCAGTACTCTTACCCGCTGAGTCATCTCGCCAGCCCTCTCTCTCCCTCTTTTTTAAATCTTTAAGACAGCCTCATACAGCAGGCAGTCCTCAAACTTGAGATATAGGCAAAGCTGACCTCCTGTTCTGCTGGGATCTCAGAAATGAGCTGCAACACCTGGCTCCATTTTCTGTAAATACCCTTTTACATTTTCTTAAAATTTTTATTGCATTTGTGTGTGTGTGTGTGTGTGTGTGTGTGTGTCAGAGGACAACTGTAGTGGCCATAATTTCTCCTTTCACCATGTGGGTCTTAGGAGATTGAAAGGCTATCAGGCTTGGCACCAAGCACCTTTATTCACGGAGCCATCTTGCTGGACCTTTAAATACCTTGTAAAAAACATTTTAAAATTTTAACTTGAATTAGCCGGGTGGCTGAGCAGTTAAGAGTACTTGCTACCCTTGCAAAGGACTTGAGTTCAGTTCCCACCATCCCTATCAGGTGGCTGACAACTTCAAGTAACCCCAGCTTGAGGAGATCCAAATCCTCTTCTAGTGTCTAAGGCACCTGCACGCACGCACGCACGCACGCACACA